>NC_051254.2:44087734-44337225 GCF_015237465.2 Chelonia mydas | reverse complement strand
TGCTCTGCTACGGCGGACGAGTATCACTGGGCTACCAACACCGACTACCGCGGCAGTGGCTTCGACTGGGGCCACCTGGCGGCCGCCGCCACCCACAGGGGGAGCCAGAAGGCTATGCAGGACACCTTCTACCTGAGCAACATGGTGCCCCAGAATCCTCATTTGAACCAGAAAGCCTGGAATAACCTGGAGAAATACTGCAGGAGTTTAACAAAGTACATCAAGAACGTATATGTCTGCACTGGCCCACTCTTCCTACCCAGGATGGAGGCAGATGGGAAGATGTACATCAAGTACCAGGTGATTAGCAAGAACCATGGGGCAGTCCCTACGCACTTCTTCAAAGTACTCATCCTAGAGAAGCTCAATGGAGAGATTGAGCTGCGCTCCTACCTGATGCCCCACAGCCCCGTGGAGGAGACAATCCCACTTGAACGTTTCCTGGTTCCTATTGAGAGAATCGAGCGGGCAGCCGGGCTGCTGTTCGTTCCTAACATCTTGAAAAGAACAAATCGTTTACAAGCCATCACGCCTGGACGCAACAGCTGAACTCACTCAGGGGATGGATGACAGAACATGCTGAGGTGAAGGCATCCAGTGGAAGGGACTTAACTGTAGTAATTATTTATCAGAGGTATGTATGGGCTCAAATTTATTCTTTTCCTGCCCCCCCCCCAGCTATTTTTTTTTTAAATGGTCTGGGAGCTTTTCATGGGCCTGCACTAATTAATAGGGTGGCCTGTTTCCTGAGGATGCAAATACCAAAGATGCTGTACCCTTGGCCCTAAAAATGGCTGCTGGAACTTAATAAAGTCAGTACAGTATTTAAAAAAAACCCTAAACCCCAACCTGCTAACAACCCTAACCACTCCCCCTACCCCTCAACCTTAACAACCCTCCCCCTAAACCTGACCCCAACCCTACCCCTAACCCCCTACCCCTAACCAACCCTGACCTTGACCCTAACCCCAAACCATAACCCCAACCCGTAACCCTAAACCCCAACCTCTTAACCCTAACCCCTACCCCTCTAAACCAGACCCCCCACCCTAAACCTTCACCCCTAAACTCTAACCCCGAAGTCCCCTAACCCTTAACCAGTAACCTTACCCCTAACCCCTAAACCTAACCAAGCCTAAGCCTTAACCTTAACCGTAACCCTCACCCCTACCCCCAAACCCAACCCCTAACCCTAAACCCCAACCTCAACGGCCCCTAACCCCAACCCCTAACCCACCCTAAACCCTTAACCCTACCCCCAGCCCTTGACCCTAAACCCTAACAACCCTACCCCTAAACCCCAACAAGAACCCCACCCTAACTCGTAACCCCAATCCTAAACCGGGGTCCCCAACGCATTGCCGTTTCTCAGCGGCATTTTGGTTGTGACACATCTTGTGGCTGCCGCTTCTGGTGGCAGGGTGTCTGACGCCCTGTTAAGGTTCCTTCCCCACTCTGAATGCTAGGGTACAGATGTGGGGACCTGCATGAAAACCTCCTAAGCTTACTTTTACCAGCTTAGGTTAAAACTTCTCCAAGGTACAAACTATTTTACCTTTTGCCCTTGGACTTTTGCTGCCACCACCAAACGTCTAACACTGGTTACTGAGAAAGAGTTCATCTTTCCCCCCAGAATCCTCCCAAATCTTACCCCTTTTTTCCTGGGGAGGTTTGATAAAAATCCTCACTAATTTGCATAGGTGACCACAGACCCAAACCCTTGGATCTTAAGAACAATGAAAAAGCATTCAGTTTCTTAAAAGAAGAATTTTAATAGAAGAAAAAGTAAAAAGAATCACCTCTGTAAAATCAGGATGGTAAATACCTTACAGGGTAATTAGATTCAAAACATAGAGAATCCCTCTAGGCAAAACCTTAAGTTACAAAAAGACACAAAAACAGGAATATCCATTCCATTCAGCACAGCTTATTTTCTCAGCCATTTAAAGAAAACAGAATCTAACGCATATCTAGCTAGACTACTTACTAAGTTCTAAGACTCCATTCCTGTTCTGTCCCCAGCCAAAGCATCACACAGGCTGACACAGACCCTTTGTTTCTCCCCCCCTCCAGCTTTGAAAGTATCTTGTCTCCTCATTGGTCATTGTGGTCAGGTGCCAGCGAGGTTATCCTAGCTTCTTAACCCTTTACAGGTGAAAGGGTTTTTCCTCTGGCCAGGAGGGATTTTAAAGGTGTTTACCCTTCCCTTTATATTTATGACACGCCCACTACAGTCTTTAGGGAATAGCAATATGCTATCCCCACAAGAAAGGTTGGGGACCACTGCCCTAAACCTGAACCCTACCCCAAACCTCACCTTCACCCCTAAACCCTAACCCTACCCCAAACCAAACCATACTCCAACCCTACCATTAACCCCTCCCCTGACCCCTATCCCCCCCCCCCCAAGATCCTCCACTCCCCCGGGCCCTGTCTACCCCCCCCACCCCACATATCCTCCACAGCCCAAGCGCCCTGTCCCCCGAACTCCCTTACTCCAGGCCTGCACAGACATCCCAGGCCCCGCCCCCACCTCCAGTGCTCGCGTGCTCACGCATCTCCTCGGTCCTTCTCCGAAGCCCAGCACAATTTTCCCTCCTCCCCGGACTGTGCAAGACCGGAACTGGCCTTTTGACACCAGCAGGCACCGCCATGATCGCGTACAGTGATAGATTCCGGAGCTGCGGCCCAATCAGAGCAAGGGGCTGTCTCGTAGTCTGGAGCCGCGACAAGGGTGTCACTTACACCAAGCCAATGAGCGAACAGGACAAGACACGCTCCTGTCCTCGCCGCCATCTTCTTGTACGCACCCCACCCCCGCCCCCAGAAGGGAATCATAGAATATCAGGGTTGGAAGGGACCTCAGGAGGTCATCTAGTCCAACCCCCTGCTCAAAGCAGGACCAGTCCCCAACGAAATCATCCCAGCCAGGGCTTTGTCAAGCCTGACCTTAAAAATATCTAAGGCTATAAGTGGGCGCGGCCATTTTCCTGTACGGAAAGTGCCTTTGTTTTTCTTATGTTACACATAATACCATTCCGCCAGTCAGCGGGACCCATGCGAGATTGTCCCGTCCCATGGGAGAAAGGTCGGGGCTGCTCTGTTGCCCCTTGAGGGAGAGGGCCAGACTGTTCCATTCCATGTATTTGGGGGGGAGGGGGAGGGTGCGGTTCCAGCCACCTATCGGGGGCACTAGACTGTTCTGTTCGCTCATGCTGGGCTGAAATTAAGCAACCTGGGCAGAGCGCTGTTCCCAATGAGCAGAGAGCCCCTGGCTCACATATAAACCTTAAGCCCTCTGCTGAGTAGGCTCAGAAAGGGGGAGAACACTGAATTAGGGCCAGGAGGGGTTCTGCCCCTGGAAATTGGACTCTCAGATAGACAAAACAGCAAAGTCCATACAGCTAAGGTGTGTAAATCCTCCTCCTCCTCCGGCTCAAATTGTTGACATTAAAAGCACGAGAAAACAAACAAAAAAACCCCAGCATTGCCGTAACATGGCACTGCTTTAATCAATGCAACACACCTGATTAAAAGAGCAATATTCATTAGCCCCAAAGCAGAGGGTCCTTCCTACCAGTCGGACACACTTAGCAGGTCATAGCCCCAGTATCTCCCCCAGCTTCCACGGTTTGATTTCTAAAAACAGCTGGGGAGCTAACCCCAGGCCAAGCCAGGGGAAGGAGTAAAGGGGAGCCAATCAAGGTAGCTCCACCTTTGATCCTTTAATAAAGGCTTAATTCCTGGAGACATGGCACCCCCACCCCATTGAGGCATATGGCCCTGTCTCATCCCACCCCACCTTCCATTCATGTAGCTCTTCTTGTTGGCTAACCTGCGCTTCATTAGCCATCTTTCCCTACATCCCAGGGTGTGCTACCTACTACAGAGCAGCAAGAAAGAACACATTTGGCTAAAACAAGCTTTTTTTCCCCTCACCTGCAGATTATAGTGATCTCAGCCCAAGCAGCCCTGGAATGCCATTCCTTCCGAGGACATGCTCAGTTGAGACATAATATTGACTTGGTGTCTAACAGAATGTAGTAAGAAGAGCATGGAATGGATTTTATTAACACTGTTGAGCTGCTTGTGAATGATTTTGTGACTACACACACCTGGGCGTGCACGCACACTGTGTGTGTATAATTCTCTGTTGCATTCTCTGGAAATTTTATTCAGAGACATTTTTGACTCCTTCTGAGTGCTTAAACAGCTACATCTAGCAACTTCTCAAGGTTTGTCTGGTGACTTCCTCCTACATGGAGTTGGCAGCACTGCTCAGGGGGTCAGGTGGAGACGATTGTTCCATTTAGGGAGAGGGGCTGGACTGGACCCGATGAGCTGCCATACAACATGGAGCTCTACACGGCTCAAACCTTTCCTAGCACAGCCCAAGCCTGCTTAGAGCGCACGCATGGCTTGAATAAAGCCGAGTGACAAGATGGCATCTGACAGCTATGTTTACACATGTGCTGCTCAGACTCTCCCAGAGAAGATGGCACTCCCGCTCGGCAGCCTATGGTGGGTACCTTTCGCGCCTGCGCAGTTTTGTTCCAACCATCAACAGGGCCTATTGCCCTATCCTGTGGCAGCTATTTCGGGCTCTCCACCGCCAGTCGCGTGTAAACTGTACAAAAATATGGCAGCCACTAATGGCTGTGTACGGAAGCAGGAATGGCCACTGGTGCACGCTCAGCAGAGCCCAGTCGTGCTTGCCGCAACTCACAGGGGAAAGCGGGACAGAGCCTACGCTCCTGAAGACGAACAGCTGTGACCTCCCCTCACAGACATGCAGCGGCCCTGCCCTTGAGTGGAGCTGGGGGGCATAACTGCCGGGGGCAGGAGAAGCTGGCAGTGGAATGGGGAGATTGAGCAGTTGGATGAACAGCAAAGAGGACCTCACACAGGGAGGGCCATGTCCAGAGTGACCTGGTTCTGGCTGATAACAATACAGCCAAGGCCCAGCTGATAGCCCACTGCACCCACCTTGCAGCTTGGACAGCTGGGTTTCCCCCCAAGTGCATGCAGCCAGCAGCTGTAAAAGACATTTTATTTCCAGCACTCATGCTGAGTCCATACCAGTATTAAAAACAAGACGCAAGATAAGCCACACACGCCACCCCGCAGCCCCGGTGGGGTGCAGAAAGCGTTGCTCCCACAGGGCTCCAGCCGCACCGTGCAGCCAAGCCAGGATGGTGACACCTCTCACTTCCTGTTGGCCTGGGCTGTTCCAATGACACACTCGTTCACCTGGAAGGGGGAGAGATGGAGTTGAGTGGGAAGCTGCGGCATGGTAACCCCCTTCCATCTGCCTCAGCCGCACACCAGTCAGTCACTTACTTTGCTGGCAAAGCGCAGGGAGTTCAGGGACTCTGACAAGTTCTCCTCCAGCGGAGAGATGTTCACAAACATCAGCCTGGGGGCATTGGAAAGGGGAGGAGCAGAGGTTAGAGGAGCCGCAGAAGCCCTCTTCTGGCACTACCCCCAGCACCTGGTGTCCCTGCACATTCCCTTCCTCTTAGACTCCCTCCACACCCTGTCCATACAACGTCCCCCATAGCCCTGCCCTCCACCTTGATGATAAATCCTTCTCCATACATCTCCGCCTCATCCCTCCCCCCCACTCCTACTATTCCCACTGCCCCCCCAATTGTTACTCACATCTTAGAGTTGCCCCCCAGCGAGTTCTGCAGCAGGTAGGTGAGCTTGCTGTTCCTATAGGGTATGTGGGGCTCCTGCAGAGTGGGAAGACAGGAGTCAGCTCCCCACTGTCTATGAGGAGGGGGCATGTTGGTACCCCTGGGCAGGGAGATTCCATACCATGTACCTCAGACAGCCCCCAGCCTCACTGTGGCTCCCCTGTACCAGGCAGGGAAGGGCTGGGGAGAGGGAGGGGGCAGTGAGGTGCATGCAGGTGGTATGTTACATTGCTTACAGCACTATGACCACTGGCTCTGGGGAAAGAGGGGAAGAGACTGCTGATAATGGGGCATGGGGTGTCCTAGCTGTTACCTTGTTGGAAAGCGCCATGATGACCAGTCCCAGCGTAGAGAGGCTAGTGTTGATGGCTTGGGTCTCCCTCAACCGCTCCCCCTTCGAGAAGGACTTGTCCAGCCGCTCACTGCCTGCCAGGTCCACCAGGCTTAGCACCGCTTCAGGGAGGGGAGAGGGAACGGATATGAGACAGGCCTGGGAGAGGGCACCTCACCCAGCTCTCCCACATATAGCAGGGCAACCACACCACAGGTGGTCCTAGCAACCAATGCTCCCCCAGCCCTGCCTTCCAGTTATTCTCTGGCAGCCCCAGCCACCACCTGCCACACTCACAGACACTGTGAAGGTCCCGGCTCCGGTTCCAGCCCTCAATGCGCAGCTGGAAAAGGCTGTGGCTGCGGGAGGAGCGGTCGTTCAGAGCCGTCTTTGCCACGGAGCGGTTGGCCTTGGCCGTTTGCAGTAGCTTCAGCACCTGGGGGATGCAGGGTGTGTCGGTGGGGTCAATACAACTCCTAAACCCGCTGGCTCCAGCACACCCACGTCTCAGCTCACCTCATCCTCGGAGTCCACAGGCACATAGCGGAGGTTCGGAACATGCAGTTCCTCACTGCTCTGGCTGACCCGCTTGATCTCCAGTTCGGCGCCCCGCTCTGGCCGCCCCACCAGCAGGTCCCGCAGCGACTCATTGTAGATCTCCAGGAAGTTTGCCGTGAAACGGTACTGGAGTGTGTGTCGGAGACAGAAACAACATCAGAACCATGAGATTGTGGGGGGACCAGGTATGCTGCCAGAGCCACAGGGTTGGGGGCAGTCACGAAGGGCAGAGTGGGATGCTCACTCACCTGCCAGCCCTTGGGCTCCAGTTCCCGTGCCCCCTGGAAGACCTGCCGCACGGCCCGAGGAATCATGCCCATAGTCTCGGGGCTCATGTCGTCCGGCCCCTCCATGGTATAGGTCTTACCGCTGCCTGTCTGCCCATAGGCAAAGATGCATACATTGTACCCATCCAGAGCGGACTGCAGGGAGGGAGAAGGAAGTGGTCATTATGGGAGTAACCCCCAGACTCCCAATCCCCCAAGTCCTGTGCCCCACTCTGTACCTGCACCAACAGCGCAATCTCTTCAAACACCTCCTCCTGGGAGCAAGCAGGGGAGAACACCCGGTCAAAGATGAAATCATATTTCACATCACCCTTGCGGTCACGCCCAAAGTGGGACTGTGGGGGGGGGAAGAGACAGACATGTGGGTCAGACTATAGGACTCATTCCCAGGACCCCAGGCCTGGACTTGGGGAATAGACAGCTGCCTCTGATGGGAAGTCCCCAGAGTGGTAATGAGGGGCAGTGATTGCAGAGGGTTCTTTAAGGGAAGAGGTGGCCGTGAGGACCTGCAGAGGGTCCAAGCCAGGCAGGGTGAAGGGGCGGTTCAATAGCAGGTGAGATTCAGCACTGGTGGGTGCAGGGTGATAATGGAACTACTTGGTTGCTCGGCTGATTTTGAGATTAACGAACCCTTCAGAGGTGGCCCCAGGTTTCTAACGTGCTGCCAGAAAATTGGGGCAAGGGGGGAGGGGGGGAATGAGGTTTATTGCCTCTCCATGCATCATCTGTGGCTGTTACTGGACACGCTGTACAGATCTGGCAGCCACACTTCTAAAAGGATAATGACAAACTGGGAAAGGTTCAGAGAAAAGCTACATGATTTGAAGGCTGGAAAACCTGCCTCAGTAAGAGACTGAAGGAGCTCCCTCTATTCAGTTTATTGAAGGGAAGGCTCAGAGGAGACTTGATCATGGTCTCCACATACATATATGGATATATTTGAGAGCAGAAGGCTCTAAGCTAGCAGACAGAGGCAGTAGGAGAAACCAGTGGCCGGGAGCTGAAGCCAGACAAATTCAGGCTACAGATAAGATGCAAGTTGTTAACAGGGAAAGAACTAGCCATGGGAAGCACTGCCCCAAGGGCATTGCAGCAGGAACTCTCTGTCACTGGGAGTCTCATGCATAAATGTCTGTGCACCATCTACACTATGATTCACCCTCCTTCAGATGTTCATGCGCACAGACCTATGGCCTGTTGCTCAGAAAAATGCTAGCTCCTAGAGGTGTGAAAAGGCTGCTCTCGAGGCAGCAGGCCCAGCTGGGCTGTGAGGTGCCAGCAAGGTTTTCAAGGCCCCAAGCACAGGGGCCCTACATTTAAGCAGCAGTGCATCAGAAGCAAAGTCAGCCCCTCCTTGGCTTGGGGCTGAGGTGGATGACTTAGGATCCCTGCAGGGGGAATTGCCCAAAGCTAGCGCCCGTGTAGCGTGCAAGTTGTAGATTGCACCAGCATTCCCCAACTTAACCACACTAATGCCATGTCCAAACAGTGACTGCCCTGAATATCAGCCAATGCACAGCCAGAGGGCTGGCCATGGCCCATCACAAAGACAGGGCTAGCAGTGCCCCAGCCCCTGGATTCACCTCCTCCACTTTGGAGAGCACCAGGGCCTTGTTGTCCTGCAGGGGGAAGTGCAGGTGCTCCAGTCCCGTCTGCCTCTCCTCCCAGGCCAGCAGGGGGCGCACACGGCAGAACACACGGATATTACCCTGGGGATAGGAGACATGTCAGTCCAGTGTGGGGAAGGTTGTCCCCAGCTCCCACCAGCTGTCCCTCGCAATCCTATCTTCTTCCAGCCCCCACCCCCACCCTCCTGCATGGTGTCCTGCCCTAATTCCCTCCACCTCCCTGAGGTGGGGCAGAATGAGAGCTTCCTGTCACCTTGAGCTCCTGCACCAGGTTATGCAGCCTCCTCCTCTCCATCTCCAGATGGTGCAGCCGCTCCTCCTGCTGGGTCATGACCTGCAGCTGGGCTGCCACTTGGCCTCTCAGCTCCTTGTTCTCACACTCCCTCTGGGCCAGGCCATCCTCCACCAGCTTTAGCTTCACCTGGAGCAGGACCAGGAGTTCGGGGTTACTGCTAGAGACTTGCTTCGAGTTCTCGGGATACCACAACACACACGCCCCAGGCCCCCATCAGGAGAGACAACAGACCATGTCACACGCCATGGGTCAAGCCAGCGCATGTGACTCCCAGCTGCTAACTGACAGACTTGCTAGACATGGAGTGTAGCTGATAACCTGGTCAAAGAAAAGCTGTTGTGGGAAATGCATGCAACAGTGAAGAAAGCAGTGCTTGTTTGCAGTGCAAGTGAATCAAAGAGGCCCAACATTAGGGCCAGGATTTTAAAAGGGAGTTGGGTGCCTGAACACTGGGGAAAGGTTCCTTTGAAACACCCTGCAAGGACAGCAGTCACTTTATGGAGATGCAGCACTCTCAGCAAGGCAATAACTAAAGCAGAACAGCCAGACACAAGAGTAAGTCCTGAAAGCAAGGTGGGGTTGTGACACTGGCAATAAGGGAATTTCCAGGAGACTGGAGCAGAGCACAGTGTTGTCCCAGCAGGTCTATGTAAAGCCTTCGTAAGGTTGAGTTGTTGCTATAGGAAACAAAGCTTGTGTCTAGGAGGTGCAGATTGAGCCCATGCATGGAAGCTGCACCAGCTGCTGCGTAAGGCCTCGTCCCTCTGAGCAGAGCATGCAGATGACCCAGTGGGTGCATAACCTCTACTGGACAGGAATCTGACAGGGCACAGCTAGGTTGAGCGTACAGCATGTTATGGGAGATCCTAGCACAGGCACCAAGAGCTGAGCTTTTCTCCTGGCCCCAGCCACACAACCTGGATCGGCCTGGCTCTGGCTCCAGTGGGAGAGGTTAACATCACATCTCCCCTCTTCCCAGGATCAGACCCACCTCTCTGGTCTCCAGCAGGGATGACAGGTCCCGCTTGGTCCCCTCCAGCTGCCTGATGGTCCTGCTGTGGCTGGTGACCTGCTCCTCCAGTTGCTGCTTCAGGTCTGACAGCTCCATCACCTTGTGGAGCCTCTGCTGTGCCTGCTCTTGGCAAGTGTGCAGCGCAGAGCTCAGTGTGCTGCAGAAGTAGGGGCATGGTGAGATAGGGCAGGAGTCATTCCCCCCAACCAGAACGATTAGGATCCCTCCCCCTCAGTCCTCTGGCTTCTCACCTGACCTGGCTGCTCAGTTCCTGGTTCTGAACCACCTGCTCCTGCAGCTGCCTCTTGAGTTGCTGGTTCTCCCCATCCAGTCTCTGCACCTTGTCCTTGTAGCTGCTCACCTTGGTCCTCATATCACTCAACTGGCCCTTCAGGTCCCAGGCTGCCCGCTTCTTCCCTTCGTTCCCTGCAGCTAGGGCAGGGGCTGCTGTGGGGAGAAAGGGGGAGGCAGGTGAGGTTGGAGCCAGCAGGGCTATCCCTCTCCCGATCCCTGGCTTCACCCCTTCTTGACACCAAGTCGCTCCTGCTGCCACCTTACCCATCTTTGGAACTGCTGCCACAGGCACCGGCCTCCTGACGATGTCTGCAGAGGGAAAGGGGAGAGCACGCGTCATGGAGCTACAGGTCCGTGCTCTTGAACAGTTCCTGGAAGAATTCCTTCAGTGTCAGCCCCCTTAGGGCTCTCACTCACTAGTGTAGGCCTCTTGGCTTCATTGCCTCCTGGACCCAAACCTCAGAGCCTTCAGCACCCCTCCTTCACACTGTGAGCGCCCTATAGTGACTCCACCTGAGTTGGAACCCGGGGAAGACTTGCACCCCCAGCTCCCTTGATCTTAGGTGACTCTCAGCCAGCAGTGTAAAAGCAGAAAGGTTTATTAGACGTCTGGAACACAGCATAGCACATCCTTAGTTAACACAGACAACGGAAAGTTTGTCAGGTGGATCTGGGTCGGTCCAGAGCCCTCTAACTCCTCTTTAATCCCAGACCAGAAGCTTCTTTCCTGCCTCCAGGGGCCCACACATAACAACCCCATCTGCCCGCTCCCTAGTCCTTTGTCCCCGAGCTGGTCATACCCAGCTGGCTTCCTAAGGAGGGTGGGCCATCCATGGTTGTTTATTGCTAGGTGCCAATAACTGGAGTAGCCATTGTCTTCTGAGAATCTCCATGGGCATGGGGCCCCAACCAGCTGGGCATTGGTCCCGCCTGTATCTCTGGGTTGCTGCAAAGGGTAAACTATCTTTCCTCCTCCCCCATCCCCCCTAATTAACTACACACCACATAGGGGAAACTGAAGCAAACACAATATTCATCCAAAATATTATGAATAATTCCCACTCCTTCACAGCAAATCATGGGGTCACGCAGTTGTGAGTGGCTATGAGAGGAAACAGAGAGCTGACAGAAGGGGCAGACTTGGAAACTCTGAGCAAGGAAAATGTCTGCTGTTTGTAAGCGCATTGTGCAAGGAAACAGGACACACTGAACATTTTTGTAAACTAGTGGGTCCACACTTCATAGCTCTTGTAGGCTGAGGTCCGGTACGCCCCAGGGGTCCTTGCATCTTTCTGTTCACCCTCCTAAGCTCCCTGTGTACTACCTCCCATCCTCCTTTTCGGAACTCCATGCAACTTACAGGGTTGTGTGTGCTCCCTTTCCACTATATCACAAGGGGTTTTATCTCCCCCATTTTGGGGTCCCACCCATTCTCACCCCCATGGCAGGGGCTGTTTGCCCATTCTCCCTCCATTGCAATAACTCTGTGGGTGTTCACAATCCCCTCTCCCCCCATGCCAGGAGCTGTGTGCACCCCATGACAAAATGTAATATTTTTATGTGCCTCAGTTTACCTCTGTACTTTACATTGCTAGCCAGCAGGTGCAAAATAATTCAAGAGCTGCTCTTGGGGCAGAGCAGGAGATGGGAGGCGTTGTGTCGTGTAACTGGCTAGTGTGGAACAGATGGGTGTTAAAGGACCAGCTGGAACTGACCCACATCAATGGAGGATGCACCAAAACAATGGGAGCCCCAAGGACAGAACATGGCACTTGGCAAATTGACAATTTAGTCACTGAAACCATTCAGTATCTGACACTCTGCCACCACCTGTCAGACAGCCACAGGGCCTGGTCTATACTCCAGCCTGTAACCGGTCCCTTTGGAATAACCCCTTTAGTGTGCTAGACCCCAAGGACCCACACATTCTTCTACAGGGACAGGCCATGGCCTCCAAGAATCCAAAACAGTGGACTTGTCTACACTTAAAATGCTACAGCTGCACCCCGTAGTGCTTCAGTGACAGAAGAGGTTCTCCCACTGCTGTAGGTACACCACCACGCTGAGAGGTAGTAGCTATGTCAACAGGAGAATTCTCCCATCGACTGAGCACTGTCTACACCGGGGGGTTAGGTCAGTTTTACTGCATCGCTCTGGGGTGTGGATTTTTCACACCTTTGAGCAATGTAGTTATACCAACCTAATTTGCTAGCATAGACGAGATCTGGGCTTTTGTGGCTCACTATAGCAAAACCAGCCAAGCCAGACTCCCATGGGAGACTTGTACTATACCCCTTCAGGGTGCAATGCTTTCAGTGAGTATTTGCAGTGACACCAGGCAGCCTTACCAAAATGAGGTAATGTATTAGTCAACCGCCCCACATAATCTGTAAATCCTTCCATTAGCCTTTATACTAAGACAGAGTTCAACCTGGCTACCACCAGGCCAGGGCACACTAGAGCCATGCTATCATTAAAGCCAACGTGGCTGTCCCTGTTCCTTGTCCCAGGTGAGAGCTGCACCATTTCTTCCAACAGCCAATTCTTATCCCCAAGACATCGACCCATGCTGAGATCACATGTTCCACCTGCTGGAGATTCCTGTGGATAAGTATCAATTGTTCAGTTCTTGCGGCTCCCGTTGTCTTGGCGCATCCACCATTGATATGGATTGGGTTTAAACCAGTCCTTTAAGGACCCATTCATTCCACCCCAGACAATCACGTGGCAATACCTCACATCTCCTTTTCCCCCACAAGAGCATCTTTCTAATCCTTTTACACCCACCGAATAGCAGTGCAAAGTACAATGGGAAACCAAGGCATACAGAGGAATCAAAAATATCACAGAAAATGCCCACTTCATTGTCAAACACCTCCATTATTTGTCTTCTGTCCATCTGGGAGATACTCAGGGTGTAAGTTATTGGAAGGAGGAACAGAGATGAGCTGGGGTATCAATATGCTGGAAGGGTTTCATGGGTGCTCACTGTGACACTGTATGGAATCTGGGGGACACTTTAGGATATTATGAATACCAATAGTGTAAAATTGCAATGAGTTATGCCAGATATGCCATGTAAGATATCTGCAAAAAATATCATCATCATCATCATCTCGGGCAAATCATATAGTCATATCACCTTTTGTATTATGAGTTATAGATATGTCTGTCTGTATTTTAAACTTGGGCTATGCTTCTGGGTGACACCCCCAGACAGTTTGGAATAGGCCTAATAGCCTATTAAGGACCATCTGCTATACAACTGACCCATTGAGAGAAGGCAGAGGATATTCCTTCTGACTCAGCAAGGCATATATAGGCATGCCCATGGACAGAAAAGGCTTCCAAGCCATGTGTTGGGCAGCTTGTGTTTGAAACAATGGAAGCACAGGCCGCATGGAAAAATACTATAAAAGGCAGCTACATCTTCTCCATTTTGTCTTCAATCCTGCTTTTTACTTCTGGAGGAACTTTGCCACAAACTGAAGCTCTGAACAAAGGATTGAATGACCCGTCCAAGCTGAGGATGTATTCCAGAAGGACTTTCAAGCCAGCAAACTCACCATTACTGCTAGGTTTCAGAGTAACAGCCGTGTTAGTCTGTATTCGCAAAAAGAAAAGGAGACTAACCAATTTATTTGAGCATAAGCTTTCGTGAGCTACAGCTCACTTCATCGGATGCATTCAGTGGAAAATACATTGGGGAAATTTATATACATAGAGAACATGAAACAATGGGTGTTACCATACACATTGTAACGAGAGTGATCACTTAAGGTGAGCTATTACCAGCAGGAGAGCGGCCGGGGAGGGGGGTGGGGGGACCTTTTCAAGTGATAATCAAGGTGGCCCATTTCCAGAAGTTGAAGAGAACGTCGGGGGTGGGGGGGGAAAATAAATATGGGGAAATAGTTTTACTTTGTGTATTGTAGTTATAAGAATGCTCTCTACGATATAACCGCATTTGCTCCAACCCCTCAGACAGAGGCAAAACACCTACAAAATCTCGATCAAGCATTCTTACAACTACAATACCCACCTGGTGAAGTGAAGAAACAGATTGAGAGCCAGAAGAGTACCCAGAAGTCACCTACTACAGGACAGGCCCAACAAAGAAAATAACAGAACGCCACTAGCCATCACCTTCAGCCCCCAACTAAAACCTCTCCAGCGCATCATCAAGGATATACAACCTATCCTGAAGGACAACCCATCACTCTCACAGATCTTGGGAGACAGGCCAGTCCTTGCTTACAGACAGCCCCCCAACCTGAAGCAAATACTCACCAGCAACCACACAACAGAACCACTAACCCAGGAACCTATCCTTGCAACAAAGCCTGTTGCCAACTGTGTCCACATATCTATTCAGGGGACACCATCATAGGGCCTAATCACGTCAGCCACACTATCAGAGGCTCGTTCACCTGCGCATCTACCAATGTGATCTATGCCATCATGTGCCAGCAATGCCCCTCTGCCATGTACATTGGTCAAACTAGACAGTCTCTACATAAAAGAATAAATGGACACAAATCAGACGTCAAGAATTATAACATTCAAAAACCAGTCGGAGAACACTTCAATCTCTGGTCACTCGATTACAGACCTAAAAGTGGCAATTCTTCAACAAAAAAACTTCAAAAACAGACTCCAACAAGAGACTGCTGAGTTGGAATTACTTTGCAAACTGGATACAATTAACTTAGGCTTGAATAGAGACTGGGAGTGGATGGGTCATTACACAAAATAAAACTATTTCCCCATGTTTATTCCCCCCCTCCACCCCCCATTGTTCCTCAGATGTTCTTGTCAACTGCTGGAAATGGCCCACCTTGATCATCACTACAAAAGTCCGTCCCCCTGTCCCCCCCCCCGCTCTCCTGCTGGTAGTAGTTTACCTTAAGTGATCACTCTGGTTACAGTGTGTATGGTAACACCCATTGTTTCATGTTCTTTATGTATATATATCTCCCCACTGTATTTTCCACTGAATGCATCCGATGAAGTGAGCTGTAGCTCACGAAAGCTTATGCTCAAATAAATTTGTTAGTCTCTAAGGTGCCACAAGTACTCCTTTTTTCATTACTGCTAGGAACCTGATATATGGATTTTAAAGTCTTTGTACATATGTGACTGCTTTACCATCACTCTTCGTGTTCTTTTTTTGTTTTAATAAACCTTTAATTTTAGGCACTAAAGGATTGGCTGACAGTGTGGTATTTTGGGTAAGATCCAAACCCATACTGACCTGGTGACATGGCTGACCCTTTGGGGTCAGAAAAACATTTTGTGTATGTGAGCATATATAACTTCTCACTGTACTGGACCTAGGTGCTAACTGGGAGCCAGAGAACTGGAATGCAATAAAGGGGACTGAGTGATTTCTTTTTTTGCTTCTTGATTATCAGTGTGGAGGGGGAGGGGATCAAAAGCACAGTTTGTGACTGGTTGGGGAGTTTAACTTCAGTGTTACACACCAGTCTTGGGAGTATCTGCTCTCCCTTTTGCAGCCTGCTCTGACCTTGGCATTTCCAGCGAGGGCTGCCCTGGGCACCACAGGTCACACCAACAACCAGCAGTTTGATCTGTAGGCAATTCCAGAGGTGCTAGAGGATGTGGCTGTGTCAAAACAATGGCAGGGACTCCATGGGCCCTACATCCCCCATCCCCCCAGCTTTCAGTTTTCTGGTTTCATCCAAAGTCACTAGGGTTCTGGCCACTGTTGCCTCAAACATTCCCCCAAATCTTGGAACCAATCAACTATGGCATTCAGGAGTATTGTATTTGACAGAGAAACGCAGTTGAGCTGAGCGCAAGGCTCACAGCTCCCCATGGAGAGGGCCCAAAGGGAGAGGAGGCCTGGGACTTCCAGCCAGCAGAGGCTGCTCAGCTCTCTAGTAAGTACCACCTACCAACAGTCTTCCCAGCACTGGGTCCCACAGAACTCTGGATGACAGTGCTGGGTTTGGCAAGTGGCACAAGGTCACAAGGAGCCTCCCCCTCAAAGTGAAAGCCTCAGCCCCACAAATACCTGCGACTGAGGCTGCTGGGATGGTCAGTCCTGGTCGGAGGGAAGCCCGGTGGCCTGTGGTGGACATGAAGCATCATCATTAGCAGTGGAACATCTGACCGCTTGTGCCAGCTCCCTGGTCTCATGAACACAAAGGTCCCTGCATCCTGCAGGCAAACATACCCCACATTCCCTAGCACACACCCTTCCCCAGAGCTCACCTGCTCTTTGAGTCCTGGGTACTGCAGCTGCTGCCGAAGCTTTGGAACAAGTGGTGGCGATGGAGGCTGCCACCCTCCTGGTTGGTACAGGGAGCCTTCGGGCACGTTTCTAGTGGGAGGGGAAGAGAGGAGACAGTTATTGGGAGCAGAGCCCTGGAGAACAGGAAAATGAAGTGGGTCAAGAAATCACCTTTCACATCTGCCTGCTGCATCTCACCTGTTCGGTTGGAGGCTGATTCTCATCACTGTGCCCTCGCTTGGCCCTCAAGCCAGGCACCGGCAGCTGGGAAAGGGCCTTCCCTGCAAGCGGCACCTGCCGTCCATCAGCGTTCCCCTTCTGCTCCATGTTGGGACCTCTGGGAAGGAGCAAGGGGGCTTGATCAGTCATGTGTTATACAGACACCCCAATGCCTGTGTGTGCACCCAGAGCACCCCATCGCACCAGCCCCTGCCATGGTGAGACCCTCTGGAGGGGCAGGACCTGGTTGGTGCCCATAAGTGGAGACCAAGCAAACTCCTTCCACGCAGGGAGTCCCAAGCCAATGGGAGCAGATTCAGCACCTGTGCCCTGGTCATTCCCCCCAAGTCACACTCACCACTGCAGCACTCTCCCTGGCCTGGGCGGAGCAGCTGGCGTTCTGGGCTCTGAAGTGAACCTGTGGGGAGAAGGGGAGATAGGCAAGTGAATGCCAGAGGTGGGGGGAGGGGAAACAGGAACTTCCCCGGCCCAGTCCCACCCATCTGCATCGCAAGGCTCTGCCTCTGCCCCTCCACTGCTCAACCCGCGGTGCTTCAGAAACAACCCGACCTGACCTCTCTCCCTCCACCCGGGGAGTCCAACTCGCGCGCGCCGCCGCCGCCCCACCGGGGAGGGGGACAGTCCGGTCCCGCGCGCCCCTCACCAGCGATCGCCTTGGCTGCGCTAGTTTAACTCTTCTCAACCTCTTCCGACGCCCTGCGTCGTTCGAATTCAAACCGCCCCCACCGAGCCACCGCCCGTTGGCTGTCTCGCTCTCAGCTAATTGGCTGGCCGCTTCCCTACGGCCCCGTCCCCTTCGAAATCCAACCAATCCACCGCTTTCACCTCCTCGATTGGCCGGCTCCTCCCGAGCCCCGACCAATCGGCGGCCTCCTCTTACCAACAACCCGCACGTGACCCAGCGGAGCTGTCGCTGTGGCCGCGCTTCTGCAAGGACGGAGGCTAGTACAAGGCACGCGCCAAACGGCCAACGGCAGCCTGGAGGCGGGGCTAGGAGAGGGGGAGGAGCAGGTTTTCGGGCCTTGGGCCGAGGCGGGAGAAGGGGCGTGGCAGGAGTCTGGGTGACAGCGGCAGTGGGGGCGGGGCAGGAGTCTGGGTGACAGGGGTAGTTGAGGGGAGGGACAGGAGTAGGGGTGACAGGGGCAGTGGGGGAGGGATGGCAGTCGGGGCAGGAGTAGGGGTGATGTGCAATGGGGGAGGGGCAGGACTAGTGATGACAGGGTGGGGGGAGAAGGGGAGGGGCAGGAGTAGGTGTGATGGGCAGTGCGGGAGGGGCAGGAGTAGAGGTGAAAGGAGTAGTTGAGGGGAGGGGCAGGAGTAGGGATGACAAGGGTGAGAGGAGAAGGGGAGGGGCAGGAGCAGGGCTGAAAGAGGCAGTTGAAGGGAGGGGAGGGGCAGGAGTAGGGCTGACAGGCAGTGGGGGAGGGGCAGGAGTAGGGCTGACAGGGTGGGGGGAGAAGTGGGGGAGAGGGAGGAGCAAGGGGCATTGGAGAGTAATGTGGAGGGGGCAGAAGGGAAGAAGTAGAGGGTGGGGAGGAGCTGGGGGGAAGGAGTGACAGAGGAGAAGGTGGATCCAGGAGGGAAGGGGCCTGGAGAAGGGAAAGAACTGCCCCCCAGCTGCCTAACAGCAGAGCGGGGCAGAGGGTGGCTGAAGGGGATGACAGGGCAGGGAAGAGGGTGCACAAAGTTATGGAAGGGGGCAGAATGGGATCATTGGAGGGGGCAGTGGGGAGGGAAGGAGACAGGAGTGACCCCAGGTCTGGTTGCAGGAGACATTGGGCCTTTCCCCTCGAGGGGGCGTCATTTCCGCTCTGGCCCAGGGTGGGGGCTGGCTGGCTCAGGGCGCCGGGAAAGGGTTCCAGGGCCTGGCCCCTCTAGGTGGAGCTGGACGTGATCCCACCTGGCTGGCGCAAGGAATGGGATCGTAAGAGGTGGAGGATTCCCCCACCATAGCTGTCTAGTGCTGTGCTCCACTGTCAGTGCAGATCCGGGAAGGGGGGTCCTGAGGGGGGTGCCGACGGCCTGCTCTGCAGGCAGCGCCAGGAGGGGGGCGTTAGGGGGGTCCTCTCCCCCAGCGTCTCTCCGCATCCCCCCTCGTTCCTCCCCGCTCTGGCGGCTGCTGCTGCTGCGTCACTGGGCTCAGCTCTAGGATGGAGCCGCAGAGGGGCCTGCTCTTTAGCCCCTGAGGGCCCGGGCAGCCTCCTCAGCCCTGAGACGCCCCCCCTCCCCAGACTGGGGAGGGGAGAGAGCCGGCCCCCACCCTCACAGGAGACTCGGAGACCTGGTAAGGGCAGGAGAGGCTGAGGGAGAGGGAGCACCCCTCCCCCATGCAGGGCAGAGAGATGGGCTGCCCAGCTACAGAGAGCCCTTCCATCCTCCCAAAAGGAGACACCCCCGAATGAGACTTCCTTCGTGCCACATCTGAGAGCTCCCACAACTGAGATGCCCTCAGTCTGAGCGGGACCAGATCCCAGACCCACCCCAGAGGGCCCTCCTGAATCTGAGACACCTCCAGATCGTAGACTCACCTCAGAGAAGGCCCCCTAATCTGAGACACTCCAGAGAGGGGCCCTGAATCCAGGACACCCCCAGATCCCAGGTCTCCCTGAATCAGAGACTGCCCCAGAACCATCCCTGAGAGGGCCCCCAGATGCCCCCATATGAGTCTCCCCAAATCTAAGCCCCCCACTGAGACCCCCCCATCCAAGATTTTTGACCTCTCAGAGACAGTCTCCTGAATCCAAGACACCCCAAGGTCACAGAATCCCCCCAGAGAGGCCCCCCAAATCTGGAACACCCCAAATTTCAGATCCTCCTGAGAGACTCCTCCCAAATCCAAGACACCCTCAGATCCCAGATCCCCCAGACAGTGATCCCTGAACTGGGACACCCCCAGACTCCCCAAAGAGGAACCCCAAATTGAAGACACCCCCAGCTCCCAGACATCCCCAGAGAGGGCCTCCTGAATCTGGGACACTCTCAGATTCTAGATCCCCCAGAGCGGGTACCCCAAATCCAAGACACCCATGGATCCCAGACCCCCTGAAAGTGGCCCCCCACCTCCAAGATATTCCTGGATCCCAGACACTTCAGTGTGGACCCCCTGAATTTCAGACCCCTAAGACTGGGCTCCTCAGAGCTGAGAAACTGTCAGATCCCAGAGCAGGTCCCCTAAATCTGACACATTCCCAGATCCCAGACCCTCCCAGAGAGGACAGCCCAGGATCCCAGACACCATAGTGTTGGGTCCACCAGATCTGAGACACCACAGAGAGGGCCCCCTGAATTTGGGACACCCCAGATCAGGTCCCTTAGGTCTGAGATACCCCTAGAGAATCCCTCCCTAGTTCTGATCTCCCTCCAAGAAATGACCCCTGGTTCTGAGACACTCCTCAATCTGGGAGACCCCCTAATAAATGGTACCCCAAGTCCAAGGCTAGCTCCCCAGATCTATGACCCTCCTCTCACACAGAATATGCCCCCTTGCTATGTAAAGGAACCCCACAGGAGTGAATGCAGTTGCTGGGAATGAAGAATCCTGGGTTCTGGCCTGAGCTCTGGCAGGTGACTGACCCTCTCCCCTCACATGGCAGATTGGTCACAATGTGATGGCGAGCGAGCTACCTGCTCAGACTTCCCGGGTGACACGCACAAGCTCCCGCCTGACCTCCGGCCCCTGGAAACGTCCGGCTGCCCCGGCCCCTGCTGTGGCTCCCAGCCGGCCCCGCTTCTGGGAGGGGCAAGATGTGCTGGCCCGCTGGACCGATGGCCTGCTCTATCTGGGTACCATCAAGAAGGTGAGTGAAGCCCTCACACACACACTAGGGCCGCCTCCACTGACTGGCCCTGCACTCACTCACCCCTCTCTCCTCTGGCAGGTGGATGCTTCACGGCAGGTTTGCCTGGTGCAATTTGAGGACAATTCCCAGTTCCTGGTGCTCTGGAAGGACATTAATCCTGGTGAGCACTGGAGTCCGGATGTAGTCTCACTCTCAGTCCGCAGCTCCAGCTCCGCCGCCACACCACTCACTCCAAGTTCACAGTCCCATGGCTCCCACCCCGCACAGCTCTGCCAGTGCCCCATAGTCTTGACCCACAGCCTTCTCAGGTCTGCTGATGCCCCTTATTCCCAACCCACTGCCCCTCCCCTTACTACCCCAGCCCTGGGCTCCCTCCACACACAGCTCCTCAATCCTGATTCACAGCCTCCTTCTGTCCTAGGCCTGGGCTTCCCACCCACAGTTTTGGCAGCGCCCCTCACTCACAGCCCACAGACCCTGCTATCCCAGCCCTATGCTCTCTCCATATGCACAGCTCTGTTGGTGCCCCTCAGTCCTGACCTGCAGCCCCCTGCTATCCCAGACTTGGGTTGCCCCCAGCAAGGCATTAATTGAGCCGGTTCCATTCTCTCCTACAGCCGCTGTGCCCGGTGAGGAGCAGATCTGCTGCGTGTGTTACTCGGAGTCCGTGAGCCCAGAGAACCAGTTGGTTCGGTGTGAGAAATGTGGGCACAGTAAGTGGTGCTCCTCTCCTCTGCCATCCCCTGGCCATCTTGGGACCCCCTTTCTCCTCTCTCACCAGCTCTCTCCCCTTGCAGCCTACCACCAGGAGTGCCATCTGCCCAGAGTGCTGGATGCGAGCAGCGATGGGGCTGGGGTTCTTGGTGCATGGATGTGCCGGCAGTGTGTCTTTGCGGTGGCCACCAAGGTGAGCACGGGACTGGCAGCTGTGGGAGGCCAGACATCATCCCCTCATGTCCTCAGTGATGCCTTTGATAAAAAGGGGGTGGGGTGTCCTGATTCCCATTGTCCCCCACACAGCAAGTGTTCCCCCCCCCCAGCTCCCGCTCCCCCCCCCCAGCAGGTTAGTCTCTCTGACTCCCGTCCCCTCATGAGTCCCCTTCCCCCCAACAGGTGCATCCCTCTGATTCAAGCCCCCCCCATTTCTGTCCTCCTGTGGATGGATCTGTTTGATTTGTGTCCAGCCTGTCTCACACCCTCTCTCTGTTCTCTTGTTGGCAGAGAGGTGGTGCGCTCAAGAAAGGCCCCTATGCAAAGGCCATGTTGAGCATGAAGCTGGTGCTGCCCTATCAGCTCAAGACTCTGGAGTGGGATCCTGCACACCTGACCAATCGGCAGCAGTGTTACTGCTACTGTGGAGGCCCTGGAGAGTAAGTTCCCCTTCTGGGCCTGCAGATTCCTGAGGTCAGCACTTGCCCTTGCATCTGCTTCTTTGTGGCAAAGAGCAGGAATCAGGAATGTTCCTGCTCTGGCCAAAGTGGGTGTCTTGAGCAGCAGGATTTCAGATGTAGATTGCAACTAGGCCCCTCAATTTGGATCCTGATGGGGTAGGTAACACCTACCCCACCATTTCTGCCCCAAAGGATTTTCTAATTTTAGAGATAAATTAGCAAGAGCCCTATCTAGCTCCAGCAAAACCATTTGGATTTGGATTTCTAGAACTAGTTTTGGACTGGAAGGAAGTTCTGGAGTTGGAAGAGGTTTCTAAAGCAGGCTTCACACAGGGAGGTCAATTTCAAGAGTAGGTGTTGAAGCCAGAGATTTCTAGAGCAAGCTCAGAACAGGGAGCGTGGTTTCTCAAAGTGGTCTTGTGGTTGAAGGAGGTCTCCATAGCAAAGTCCATGGTGGGGTGGAGGTTCTGTAATAGCTAAATATGGGAGGAACTTTTTTCTATGACCAGTTCTGGTTTGGGAGGATGGTTCTGAAGTGAGCTCTGAACTAGTGGGTTTCTAGATTGAGTTCTGAAGTTAGATACAGTTTCTAGAAAAGAGTCTGGAGTGCTTTCTGGAATTGGATTGTTCTGGCATGGGAGTAACACAGTGTTTATAAAGTCAGGTCAGGTTTTCACAGGTCCCTAAAGTAGCTTTTGTTGGGGCAGGCTCTTTTCTAGAGCCAGGCTGGGTTTTTCTAGAGCAGGATGGTCCTTGTAAAACAAATTTCCCAAACAGCTTGCAGCATGAGATTTTTCCAGTACAAGTTCCAGATTGAGTGGCTGTAGACTGGGATGAGGTTTCTGCAATGAGTTGTGTGCTGGAGGGGGCAGGTTTCTACAGCAGCTTCCACCAAGGGAGAGAGATTTTTCTAGACTGGATGGGATGGGGTTTCTGGACTAGAAGGTAGGTTTCTGGAGCTGCTCATGGGGTGGAGAGGAGGGCATTTCTAGAGCTGGGTGGTGCCTGGAGTCGGTCAGCAAATGCCCCAGGTGAACTCCTTTCTCTCTCCAGTTGGGAGGGTACTGGGCCCCTGGCAGGCTGCCCCTCTCACTCATGTGCTCACTCAGCCTCCCTCTCCCCCCTAGGTGGAACCTGAAGATGTTGCAGTGCTGCAGCTGCGCCCAGTGGTTCCATGAGGCATGTACCCAGTGTCTCAGCAAGCCACTGCTTTATGGAGACAGGTGAGGGGGCATGCAGGGACTCAAGGTGGAGGGCTGAAATCCACCCTGCCCCTTGTGGAGACAGGTGACGGGACATGCGGTGACTGGGGAGGAAAGTAAGATCCACGCCACTACCCTGTGGACATAGGTGAGGGGACAAGAGCGTGGGGTGGGGAGCCAAGATCCTTTCACTCCCCTATGCAGACAGGTGAGGGCACATTGGGGGAGAGGTCCCTGAGATCCAGAATTAATTCCTCCCTCACACACCTTGGGTCTCTTCCAGATTTTATGTCTTCGAGTGCTGTGTCTGCACTGGGGGTCCTGAGAGCGTACGGAGACTTCCCCTGAGATGGTGAGTCTGGTTCCCCCCTCCGCACCTCCAGTACATGTCCCCACCATGGCAGCACTGACCCTCTCCCCTCTTCCTATAGGGTGGACGTGGCCCATCTCATTCTCTATCACCTTAGCATCTGCTGCAAAAAGAAATACTTTGACTTTGAGCGGGAGATTCTGCCGTTTGCCAGCGAGAACTGGGACAACCTGCTGCTAGGAGAGGTGGGCTGGGTGTGGGAAGGGGCTGCAGGGAGAGTGGACAGTGAGGGGTGTGGGGAGAGGAAACAGGGCTAGGAGGAGCAGGGGGAAGTAGTGGGGAATGGGGCTGCAGGAAGGGGGAGCAGGGGGAAGGGGACAGGGCTCGGGGAGAGAGGTGAGCAAGGAGTGGGAGTGAAGTGAGAGAAAGGGAGGTTGGGGACCTGGGTGAGAGGTACCCAGGGAGAGAGTGGAATGGAGTGGGAGGGACTCCAAGGGCTGTCTGGGAGCTGGCTGGGCAGATATGCTGTGGGTGCAGGTGGAGAAGTCCGGAGGCAATATAGGGTTCTCTGGTCATGGCCCTCACTAATCCCTCATCCATTCTCATTGGTCCTTGCAGCTCTCGGATACACCCAAGAGGGACCGGTACAGCCAATTGCTGAGTGCCCTGAGCAGCCACAAAGACAGGTGGGAGGAGCTTTTGTAACACTCTGCTCTGCCTGTGTGGCCCCTGCTTCCACACGCCTGCCATACTCCGCCACTCTCTCCTGCTCACCTGGAACTACACTGGCCCTCACACTTGCTGCCACGTCTTCACACCCACGCTGAATCACACTGCCATGTCCTGGCATCCACCTGGACCCACAGCAGCCCTTGCATGTGCTGCCACTCCCTTGCACCCTCACTGAATCGCATGCCTCCTTGCACGCTCCACCATGCTGGCCCTCACATTCTCTGCCATGCCCCTGCACCCACGCAGAATCACACTGCCCCCTTGCACACTGCACCATGCTGGCCCTTACATGCTCTGCCACTCCCTCCCACTCACCTGGAACCATGTCAGCTCTCGCATGTGCTACTACTCCCTCACACCCTCATTGAATTGCGCCGCCCCCTCACACCCAGTAGTGAGCTGGAGCTGGTTCGCACCAGTTCGCTAGAACCGGTTGTTAAATTTAGAAGCCCTTTTACAACTGGTTGTCCTGCGAGGGACAACTCGTTCTAAAAGGGCTTCTAAATTTAACAACCAGCCAAAAGTGGCACCTTAGGCGCCGATTCCATGGGTGCTCCGGGGGTGGAGCACCCACAGGGAAAATTTGATGGGTGGAGAGCACCCACCGGCAGCTCCCCGCCCCGCGCCTGGCCCCAGCTCACTTCCGCTCCGCCGCCACCTCCCCTGAACGGGCTGCCCCACCCTGCTTCTCCCCCCTCCCCCCCGCCTGGCTTCCCACGAATCAGCTGTTCGCGCAGGAATCCTGGAAGGACTGAGAAACAGGTGGCGGCTTCGCACTCAGGCCCAGGGAGGCGGAGTGGAGGTGAGCTGTGGCTGGGTGGCACGAGGAGGGCCGCCCGCACCGCAGCAGGTAACCCGGGGGGGGCATGCAGGGGAACTCCTCCCCGCCCCAGCTCACCTCCGCCTCCCTGGGCCTGAGCGCAAAGCCGCCTGCTTCTCAGCCCTCCCAGGCTTCCCGCACGAGCAGCTGATTCGCGGGAAGCTGGGGGAGGGGGCGGAGAAGCAGAGCGGGGCAGCACGTTCAGGGGAGGAGGTGGAGCGGAGGTGAGCTGGGGCCGGGCGTGGTGCTGCCAGTGGGTGCTCTGCACCCACCAAATTTTCCCCGTGGGTGCTCCAGCCCGGAGCACCCATGGAGTCGGTGCCTAAGGCACCACTTTTGATGTGATCAGTTGGGGGAGCGGCTGCTCCCCCTGCTCCCCACCTAGTTACGCTCCCCCGCCCCTAGAAGCCAGAGGGACCTGCTGGACGCTTCCTGGGAGCTGCCCCAGGTAAGCACTGCCGGGACTCCCCACCTTGCCCCCCAGCAGGTCCCCCTGGCTCTTAGGGGTGGGGTGAGAAACCACTACGGTGGTCCACGAGACCCTCCTGCCCAGTTCTGGGGGCAGTCAGGGGAGGGGGGTGGATGGGGCAGGGGCCCGGAGGGTGGGGGTGGGTGTGGGCCACAACCCCCTCATGGGGTGAGGAGGGAACCGGTTGTTAAGATTTTGGCAGCTCATCACTGCTCGCACCCACACTGACCCTCACATGTTCCACCATGTCCTCGCACCCACTCCCACTTGCACCAGCCCCTGCACTCTTCCACACACCTGGAACCATACTAGCCGATGCACACTCTGCCATGCCCTCGCACACACCTGAAACTGCACCAGCCTTCACATGCTCTCACAGCACACCCGCTCAGTCATGAAGGCTCTTGCACACCTCTGCATTGCTGCTACTGATGCTCTTGCCTGGGGGCTGGAAGTTCGAATGGGAGCTGTTTGCCCTGCAGATCTGAGTCTGGTCTCTCTTCTTCTTCTCCAGGTTTATTTCAGGGAAGGAGATCAAGAAGCGGAAGGGTCTCTTTGGGCTCCACATACGAGTGCCACCTCCTGCACCTCAGTGCCCTGGGGGCCATGGTGGCTCCACGGCTCAGCAGCCCCAGGGGCAGCCCCCACTTACTGACAGCAGGTAAGCAGCCTCAGCTGCCCCAACTCCTCCTGCCCCACACATTCAGCCACCACCCCAGGGCTCCAGCATGGGGTTAGGGTGAGAAGGGCATGGTGGGTGTGAGTGCAGGGATATCACTGAGGTGATGTGATGGGGGACTGAGGGAGAGGGCATTGGGAGCTCCCGCCCCACATTTTCCCCTGGGGAAGTTCTGTGGGGCCCAGGTTAGGTCCGCAGTAGCAGATAGAGTGTTGTCAGGAGGGGTCACAGGGCCTGGGCAAGTCTCTCTACCCTGCCGCTCCGTTCCCATCAGGGGTCACTGACCCAGCCCCCTTGGGCTCCCAGTGGAGCAGGCGCGGCCCCCTGCGTGCTGTGCAGATAAGGAGGGTCTCTTACAGCTTCCTTTCAGGGCAGGGCAGCAGTGGGGCAGGGCACCGGAGGCCACGGAGGCGCAAGGTCCCCCCGGAACCCACAGACACCATGGAGCTGAGGAGCAGCAGGGAGAAGTGGCAGCTGGACAGAGCCCTCACCCAGGTACAGCACAGCCTCCCGCATTGCTCTAGGAGCTGCCCCTGCCCTGGGCTTTGGGGACCTTCCCAGGGCACCCCACTGATTGTCTTTCCCTGCAGGAGGTGGTGGAGACCCCAGTCAGTGCTAGCCAGACATACTGTGGCTACAGCGGCACCTCCAGCACCTACAACTTCCGCCGCACTGACGCCCGCTGCCTGGAGAGGTGAGGAGGGACCAGCAGGGTGGCGGTGCCACCTTGCCCAACCCTGCATTCACCCCATTTCTCGCTCTTTCTTGCCCACAGTGCTCCCATCAGGATGTTTGCCTCCTTCCACCCATCCGCCAACACTGCCCGGACCCTGAGGTGAGGGGAGGCAGGGGCAGCTCCCAGGGCATTACCCTCTCCGGAGCCTGTTTGCAGTGGGATGTGCTTTCGGGAGAGCAGTCCCTATCTCCTAGAGGCAGCTCAGAGGCCAGTTTCTAAGGCAGGCTCCCAAGGGATGGTATCTATTCTAGAGCAAGGAATGGGAGATTCTAGAATGAGGGCTGAGTCCTCTACGGCGCAGACTGGGTTGTAAAAGGGTTCTAAAACTGGTTCGGGCCAGGATGGCCTCACTGGATGGGGGAAGCGCCACCCAGGTTAGGACTTTGCAGGTACTTTCTGGAGCAGGCCCTGGGCTGGGACTGGGGAGAAGCACTTCACGGTGCAGGCTTCTCTGATCCACCTTGTTTTATAACAGGAGCACCACTGCCAGCCCGGACCCCCGCGAAGCACCTGCCCCAGAGAGCGAGAGCCCTGAGCATCCCCCTGCCCACACTCCGCTGCCCCATGCAAACTACCCAGCCCCCAGCACCAAGCACCAGCCAGAGCCCCTCGCCTCCCCCTCCTCCAACACTCTGTGCCCAGGCCCTGCCCCCACCAGCAGCAGCTACTTTGGAGCCATGGGGCGCCTGGCCCGTGGGGAGGCTGTCCGCATCCTGGCCCGCAGGGTCACCCTCGATGGCACTGTCCAGTACCTGGTGGAATGGGGTGGAGGAGGCATGTTCTGAGAGGGAGGGGAAGTGCCAGAGAGATACCCCCTCTACTGGGGCTGCAGAGAGTTGTCCTTCCTTTCCCCTCCGCCCCCCCACACACACTCTGAGCAGAGTGCAACTCCCAGGAGCCCCCAGGACAGAGTGCAGGGTCAGGCCTCTCCCCTGGGAAGGGGATGGATTTGTCCCTCTTTGACAGCAGTGTGGGGTTGCACTGTAATGAGGGGCTCTCACCCTCAGCTTGGATATAAGGCATGAACTGCCTAGTCCTGCTCAAAGAAGGGCCCTAGGGTGGATGGGGGGGGCATTCCTCCCCCCACCAGGCAAATGCTTCATTGTATTCAAAGGGTTTATTTTCTTGTTGCTTTTTTATTATTCTGTAAAAATTCTATTTAATGAAGTGTGATGTGGGGAGGGCAGAGCTTGGGGCACCCTGCCACAATTGGGCTGGCCAAGGCAGAATGCGGGCACAGGAATGGGAGGTGGCAGCTCCCCAAGGCCTGGGAAGAGAGGGGTGCCCCCCAGCACAGTCGTCCATCCTGCTTGTAACCTGCTGTACAGATGGCGTATGTTCCCCTCCCCACAGGCCAGCTGTGCCCTCTCCCCCATCCCTGTGTGCTGATGCTGTTGTCACCACCGCCATTCTGACTGTACAAACTGACACCTGCAATAAAAAGCTTGCTGCAGCCAGACTCAGCCTCGTCATTGGAGGGAGGGCACCACAGGCTGCTGTATCACAGAAAGGGCTAGAACCCAGGAGGCAAGCCTCCACCACCACAACTCCATGCTCCCCCCTCAGAGCCAGAAAGGGAACCCAGGAGTCCTGGCTCTAAGGCGCCATCTCACTCCCCAAGTACACCAGGGCTGTGTGTTGTGAATGAGGAGCCAACCCTGCTGCTTGGTGCATTGGGGGCAGTTTATTGGCCGCAGGTCCCACACACACACACAAAAAAATCCATGGAGTGAGTCCTGTTCTTATGGTGTCTCAGGACAGGGTGATTGAGGCAGGGAAGGGGCAGATGGTCCCCTGCTGTGGGGTAGGGGGGGTCTCACTCTGGCACAGTCTCCCCAACCCACTGCAGGTATGGTGGGTTTCCCTGCTGGATGGGCAGCGCAATCACCTCTGCTACTTCATATGGGTGCACCGACCTATAGGGAGATGGGGGGGAAGTCAGAGGGGGTGGAACAGGCAAGGATTCCCCAGCAACTCCCCCTGGGGACTCACCACTCTGCCACCCACCCCCCTGGAGACTCATGTCCTCCCCCCAGCAACCCTCCTGCACACCCCTTGGGCCTTCTCTCGAGACTCCACCCCCCGCCAGAAATTCCCTAGGCCCATCCCCATCAGCAGGCTCCCACCGGGTGGAGAAGGAGACAGAAGAACAATGGACTGACCGGACAAAGTCGGTCAGCACCGGGATCCGGGAACTTCGGGTTTTGATCATCTGGGGAAGAGACAGATAGTGAAAGGTTGGGAGTTTCCATTGACTGCTCCCCCCAAACACGCAGGGCAGAGCCCAGGGTTCTAGAGCCTCCCCATTGCCTACACAGGCAGGGGATTTATGGCCCATCCCACAAAGACCCTCCCCACATGGGCCCTCACCAGCAACACCTCCCTGTCCTCTTCGATCTTCCCCTTCCACTCGTATCTGAAAGAAACCAACAGGGGGAGCTGGTGAGAGGGAGACACAGAGAAAGCCTGCCCCAGTCGGGGTGGCCAGGCTGCTCCCCCAACTCCTCCCATCCCAGTTCCAGGCCCAATGCAGTGACCATAGAGCCTGGGGACTTGGCTCCTGCACTCACATGGATGTGATCTGAGGCATGATGTTGACACAGGCAGCCAGGTGCTTCTCTACTATCGCCCTGCTCAGAACAAAAATACACATCAGTGTCCTCCATGCTCAAAAGTCAAACGACCCCCTCCCCTCGTTGGTACAGAACCCAGGAGTCCTGGCTCCCAGCCCCCTGCTCTAACCTACTAGCCCCACTTCCCTCCTAGAGCCAGGGATAGAACCCAGGAGCCCTGGCTCCCAGCCCCCTGCTCTAACCTACTAGCCCCACTTCCCTCCTAGAGCCAGGGATAGAACCCAGGAGCCCTGACTCCCAGCCTAGCTACTCTAATCTACTAGCACCCACTCCCTTCCCAGCTCCACCTTGCAATCTCCTTGCCCACTTTCTCATTGGGGCAGGTGACGAAGGCAGCTGACAGGCTCCCCGGGGTATAGGCTTCAGCCGCCATGGAGAAGAAACGCTGATACACGGTTCGAAGCAGTGGGACCATCAACAGGGACAGCAACAGCACCTGTGGCCAAGAGACAGTGAGAGTAAGGGCCAGACCCGGGGGGCTGCAGGGACTGGGGTGAGGGTCTGGCTGGGGACCCTCCCTTCGCACTCAGCACTGGCCCCAATTAGCACTAGGAGGCGTGCTGTACTGCACCACAAGTGTAAAAAGCCGCTGAACCCCCCCCGAGGTGGCTGCATCTCAGCGCTAGGCGAGGCGCAGCCCCACAGGTGGTCGGCAGGGGTCCGGCTTTTACTCACGCAGCAGGCAGCTTTCATCGGCGCGCGTCGCTGCCACCGTCCCTGCGGGACTCAGCTCAGGTGACTGGGACCAGCCCTGCAAGGGCAAACAGCCAATTGAGACGGCTCCCCTGGGGCCAGCTCTGCCTGCGAGGGGAGAACAGCCCCTACAGCAGCCGGTGCGCTGAGTCCCTAAGGCAGCAGGGCGCTCCCCTGGTGCGAACACACGCCACAACTCCTACCTGCCCGCAGCTGCAATCTGCGCGGAACCCGCCCGTCCCCCTTCACGTGACCCAGGACAGCAGCGTGCTGCTTCCTAAACCCCGCCCCCTAGAGTCACCAGACTGTGTCCCGCCCCCCTCACCATGTGCCTCCCGCCTCCTGTATCATCAGGGCGGACCTGACCCGGGCGGCGCCCTTCAATCCCGACTGCAGCCCCCTGCTGTCCCAGCCCTGGGCTCACCGCCATAGCTTTCCCAGTGCCCCTCAATCCTGACTGCAGCCCACTGATACGCAGCCCTGGGCACCTTCCCGCTACACAGCTCTGCCAGTGACCCTCACTCCTGACATGCAGCCCTCTCTCACTAATCCCTAATCAAATAGCTTTGCCTCTCAGTTCCAGGGACTGGATGCTTAAGCAAGCGGGGAACTCCCAGCTGGGCCATTGCCAAGTGGAGAGAGCACAGTGACCCAGGTCCAGCTGCTGCTCCACTTGTCCTGCATCCAAGCCCATCCTACTCTATCCATCCCACTAGATCCCACTCCACTGCTCAAACTGGGACAGAACCCAGGATCCTGACCCCAGCCCCTCACTATAATGCTACTTCCCCAGACACCACATCCCACAATCCTGGGGAGTCCTGATCCCTCACACCACATCTAGCTCCACCACCCCCTCAGCATGCCAGAGACACACCCTGCCAGTGCCCCAGCTTCCCAAGATGATGTTTTGGGGAGGACTTGTGGCTGGGTACGCTCATCCCCACAGCATTTCCTTATGGGGCACCAGGCCACATCCCGCAGGTTTGGGGTTAACAGTGCCCAAGGTCTGCCCCTCCCCAGAGACTGCTTGGAGCCGGGATGGGAAAGGGAACCCCCGGTGCCCAGGCATGGCCTGCCCCCAGCATCAGGGTGAGGTGCCAGAATGAGCTGCTGCAGGGGGATAGGTCTAGGACTCATTAGCAACACACTCATCCAACCACAGACACTCGTAGTACACAACACAACCATAGTGTCCCCTAAATCACCAAAGGACACATCCAAACAGGGGCTGAGGAGAGGGTGGAAGGGGGGTACAATTGTACCTGGGCCTGAGCTCAAGAGCCCCCCCCCCAAAAAAATCTGTAACTGGGGTGTTATGTAGTGGGGATTCTTGTTTTGCATTAATGCTGTGTGTGCCTCAATTTCCCTGTGTATTACACCAATATCTAGATGGTGGCAATAAGTGTGTGTGACTTTTGTGGGGCTTGCTCCAGCTTCCTGCATGGATGCTATGGCCACCCCTTTGTAACCTGAGACCCAGGATCGGGATGTGACCACGACTCTTGGCCCAGGAAGCAAGACAAAGGCCAGAGGAGGAGCAACAGGCAGGGCAGGGGCCAGGCAGCTGGAAGTGAGTCAGTCTCGGCTGGCTTGGGGCGCAGGCGGAGGACCAGAATCCTGACTCTGGGCTCCCCTCCGCCCAAGATGGACTTGGCTGAAAGTCACTGATTTCTCTGCTAACGAGTTCTGTTCTACACTATGTTCCTGTCGCCTAATAAACCTTCTGTTTTACCGGCTGGCTGAGAGTCACTGCTGACTGTGGAGTTGGGGTGCAGGGCCCTCTGGCTTCCACCTGGGCGGACTCACGGCGGGAAGCACACGGTGTGGAAGGGGGTGCTGAATGCTCTGAGGTCAGACTCAGGAAGGTCAAAGCTGTGTAAGCTTCTTTCCCTTGGAGACAGTATGCTCAGAGAAAACAATGAGGAGTCCTTGCGGCACCTTAGAGACTAACAAATTTATTTGGGCATAAGCTTTCATGGGCTAAACCCCACATCATCAGATGCAAGGAGTGAAAAATACAGTAAGCAGTATAAATATTACAGCACATGAAAAGATGAGAGTTGCCTTACCAAGTGCGGGGGGAGGGGGGAGAGTCAGTGCTAACGAGGCCAATTCAATTAAGGTGGAAATGGCCTATTCTCAACAGTTGACAAGAAGGGGTGAATATCAAGGGAAGAAAATTACTTTTGTAGTGCTAATGAGGCCAATGCAATCAAGGTGGACATCTCCTATTTCCAACAGTTGACAAGAAAGTGTGAGTATAAGCAGAGGGAAAATTACTTTTTGTAGTGACCCATCCACTTCCAGTCTTTATTCAGGCCTAATTTATGGTGTCCAGTTTGCAAATTAATTCCAGTTCTGCAGTTTCTCGTTGGACTCTGTTTTTGAAGTTTTTTTGTTGAAGAATTGCCACTTTTAAGTCTTCTCCTACTGGTTTTTGAATGTTACAATTCTTGATGTCTGATTTGTGTCCATTAATTTTTTTGTGTAGAGACTGTCTGGTTTGGCCAATGTACATGGCAGAGGGGCATTGCTGGCACATGATGGCATTTATCACATTGGTAGATGTGCAGGTGAATGAGCCCCTGTGGCTGACATGGTTAGGTCCTATGATGGTGTCCCTTGAATAGATATGCAGACAGAGTTGGCAGCGGGATTTGTTGCAGGGATTGGTTCCTGGGTTAGTGTTTTTGTTGTATGGTGTGTAGTTGTTGGTGAGTATTTGCTTCAGGTTGGGGGGCTGTCTGTAAGTGAGGACTGGCCTGTCTCCCAAGGTCTGTGAGAGTGAGGGATTGCTAATAAGCAATGGTCACATAAACACCACCCCAAAACGGAAACCTACTGACTGCTATACTTACCTACATGCCTCCAGCTTTCATCCAGACCACATCACAAGATCCATTGTCTACATCCAAGCTCTAAGATACAACCGCATTTGCTCCATTCGCTCAGACAGAGACAAACACCTACAAGATCTCTATCAAGGGTTCTTAAAACTACAATACCCACCTGGTGAAGTGAAGAAACAGATTGACAGAGCCAGAAGGGTATCCAGAAGTCACCTACTACAGGACAGGCCCAACAAAGAAAGTAACAGAACGCCACTAGCCATCACCTACAACCCCCAGCTAAAACCTCTCCAGTGCATCATCAAGGATCTACATCATAGAATCATAGAATATCAGGGTTCAAAGGGACCTTAGGAGGTCATCTAGTCCAACCCCCTGCTCAAAGCAGGACCAATCCCCAATTTTTGCCCCAGATCCCTAAATGGCCCCAATTTTTGCCCCAGATCCCTAAATGGCCCCCTCAAGGATTGAACTCGGAACCCTAAAAAACAACACAACAAAACACACTCTATTCCCCTATCACACAACGCAATATACTCCCAATGCACTCAAACACACCAATGCAAAATATCTCCTAACACACACACACAGCCCAGTGCACCATACTCCACCCCGACACACAATCCTGCCCAGTGTATGCACATCCCTAAAACGCACCCACATGCCAAGCCAGTATTGGACACAGACAGTTCTGTGCACCCAGCAAACTCCTCCACAATAATCCACCGCACCTCGTGCACTCACAAACATGCATGCTTACCCTGCACGCACGCCAGTGCAGCCACTCAGAGACCAGCATGTGCAGACACACACACCCTCTCTCTCTCTGCAAGAGCCTGGAGCTGCCCTAGAAACACCCCCTTAGGGAGAGTTCTTCTCTTGACCCATTAATGGGGGGCTGTTACACAACCACACACTGAGGGGAGGTGTCACACCCCCTCAGCTCACAGGGGTGGGGAAGCTCAGCTACTCCACAGGGAGAAGCCAAGATGCATGCTCACCTTTGCCCTACAAGAACATTTGCCCCCTTCACACTCACCCTGCATGCACATTCATCCCAAATACACACTTGCTCTTTCTCTGCATACACTTACTCATCCTGCATGCTCCACACACTCCATTTGTGCACTCACTTTTCATGCAAACTTGCACACAATCATTCTCAACGCACACACACTCCCACTAGTCCTGAGCATGCTTGTCCAAGGGGGACATACCCTCCACACTTGCACTCATTCTGCATGCACACTTGCTCCACACAGAGTCCCATTCACCACGTGCACACTTACCCTCTTCCACTGAGATCCTGCAGTCACACTCCCCCATGTACACTCCCACTCACCCTGCATGCACACTTGCCCAAGGCACACTAACCCATGTACACTCACACCCACCCTAATCACATTCACCCTGCACACACACTCAACCTCCTCCTGTATACACAGTTGCTCTCTGCACACGCACACTCACCCTGCATGCACAAGTCCCCTGCACACTGATCCTCATCCTGCACTCACAAGTACTTGCTGCCACATTTGCCCTACTCTGGTGTCTCCATTAAAGGCAGCTGCACTCTACACTCAGAACAGCAGACAGCAGACAGTTGTGGGGATGGCTTGGCGCAGTACCAGGGGCCAGGGTTTGGTGCAGGGTGGGTCAAGGGAACAATACTGGAGTACTTGGGAGCAGGGCTGGAGATCTGGAGAGTGGGGGTCAGGTGTTCTGTGGGGGTCAGTGGGGGTCAGTGGGCAAAAGGCACTGGGGGGCAGACCAGGGCCACAGATCTGGAGAGTGGGGAGTCAGGTGTTCTGTGGGGGCATAGATCTAGAATGGGGCCAGGTGCCACAGATCTCAATGGGGGCAGGGGACTCGGCGGGGGACGGGATACAGGGGCCATAGAGCTGGATGGTGGCTCTGGGGAGCGGGGGACTCTTGGGGGGAAGGGGCCATAGAGCCGGATGGGGCGGGGGGCACTGGGGCTTTTGAGCTGGATGGGGTCTCGGGGGGTGGGGTGTTCTGGGGGGCAGGGGCCATAGAGGAGGATGGTGGCTTTGGGGAGCGGGGGGCTCGGGGGGGCAGGGCCACAGAGGAGGATGGTGGCTTTTGGGGGGTAGGGGCCATAGAGCTGGATGGCGGGTTTGGGGGACCCGGTTCCTGGTGCGCGGCGGCACCTGGCTCCGAACCCCACGTGCCCCCAACCCCGGTATGTGTGTTCGGGGTGGGGAAGCGACGTTTAAAGGGGATGCGGCCGCTCCCTTTTCTGTCGGCCGCACGCGGCGCCCACCCCCACTGCAGCTGCCGCGCGGCCGCCTTTAAGAGTGGGCAGCGCGCGGGGCCCGTGTGCGAGGTTGGAGCGGCCGCAGCTTCAGCACCAGCATCCGCGGCAGCAGCATCCTTCGGCGGCGGCAGCGGCGGCGAGCGGGGGAGGGGGAGCTCGGCTGCGGGGGCCCGGCGGGGCCCAGCCAGGCAGCGTGGGTGGGAGGCGGCCCCCCCGCAGGCCTGGCCGCTCCTGCTGCACTCATCACCGCCCCGACTGCTGCTGCCGTCCCCCTGTTCCCCCTTGCACCCCACTCTCCTGACCCCCTGTTCCCCCAACCCCCTTGTACCCACTCTCCCTAGTCCCCCGGCACCCCCAACCCCCTGTTCCCCTGACCCCCTTGCACCCTGCTCTCCCTAGTCCCCTGGCATCCCCAACCCCCTGTCTCCCGGATCCCCCAGCACCCCTACTCTCCTGGTTCCTCTTAAGTCCTCTTCCCTGGATCCCCCCGAGGTCCTTGCCCCCCCGGTTTCCCCTTCTCCTTCCCACTCTGGGGATTCCCCCACCCCACTTCCTCCTGGGTCGGCTTCTCTCCCCCCACCCTCACCTCCTCCATGACAAGCGCCCAGGACTAGCGAGCGGCTGAAGGAACCATGTCCTATGTCCCCTTTCGAGGTAAAGGATGGGGTGGGTTCAGCTGGGGTTGAGGGGGGCACAGCTAGGGCCTATGGGTTCTGGAGTCTGAGGGGGGCTGGAGGAACCGGCAAGCTCACCTAGGACAGATGGGAGTGTACTGAAAGGTTCTTCCAGGGTCTGGGCTTGGGAGTGGGGCAGGGGCGGGCTGTGGGGTCAGAGAGGAGAATGGGTTCTGCTGGAGAGGTGGGGTGTCTATGGGGCTGGGAGAAGAATCTGGTTCACCTGGGACAGGTTGGGGGGGGGCAGGCAGAGTTAGCCAGGGAGCGTGGCACCACATCTGGGACACAGGGCACTGAAACTTGGGCAGGAATGGGAGGGGTCACCTGGGGTGGGCTGGAGGGTCAGAGTTCTGCTGGAGATGTGGGGTGTCTATCTGGCTGGGAGGAGAATCTGGTTTACCTGGGGCAGGTGGGGGGAACTGGGAGGTGACTGAGGCATGTGGTGGCAGAGGGGGATGACTGTGTATGGAGTCCTGGGGGGCACTGGGTCCTGTGGGGTTTAAGCAATGGGGTTTGCCTGGGGGAGGTAGTGGAGGCATAAAAGGGACTCAGCTGAGGCCTGTGGATCTGGGGCTCAGGACTAAGGGTGGCTCTTGGGACGGGGGGTCGTCCAGGGCCTGCAGGCTCAGGACTAAGGGTGGCTCCTAGGAGGGGGCATCACCCAGGGCCTGTGGGCTCAGGACTGGGGGTGGTTCCTGGGGTGGGGGGCAGTAGAGGGTAGTGGATGCACTGCCCAGGCTTGTGTGGGCAGTAGGGATAGCTAGGGGTCTGGGGGGGCAGTAGAGGGTAGTGGGTGCACTGTGGGGGGGTCACCTAGGGCCTGTGGGCTCAGGACTGGGTGGAGGGAACCTTTGGATGCAGTGTGAGGGATGAGGGGGTCACATGGGGCCTGGGGAAACAGTGAGGGATGCCAGCTGATCTTAGGGTGGCAGGGGGTATGCTTGAGGGGCCATCCAAGAGAGTGAATGGTTCTCCTGAAGGGGCTGCCCCATGGCTGGTGGGGAGGCAGGACAACATGCTGGTGGTGGCCTGTTGGGCAGTGGGGAGTCGGAGGTGAGATGGGAGGCACTGGACGGTACCCTGGGGCCTGTGATGTCTGGGGTTCAGTTGTCTAGGGCAGGAGGTGGCGGGATTGGGGTGTGCTCTGGGCTCAGTGAAGTCTGGGGGGTGACAGGGGATGGCTGTGTTGGTGGCAGGAGGTGGGGGAGACTGAATGGTACCCTGGGATCTGTGGGGTCTGGGGCTCATAGAGTCTGTGGGGAAGGGCAAAAGGAAGTCGCCTCTGGGGTTGGGTGCAGGGGGCTCTGTGGGGTTGGGGGAGGGTGGGCAGTGGGGGGAACAGGAGGGTATTCTCTGGGGAGGCAATGTTGAAGAGTTCACAGTGCAATAATTGGGGGCTTGGAGAGTTCATCTGGGCTGCAGGGTTTGAGGGTCAGGCTTGGTTGGGGAGGGGGATGTGTGTGTGGGGGGTTTCCCAGCAGCCGGTGCGGCTGCAGGGTGGTTGGGTGGGTGGGCATACCCCAGGGGTCAGTGGGATTGGGGAGAGGGATGTATGGGGAGGCTGTTCAGGGCCTGTGGGGTCTGAAAAAGCAGAGAGAGGGAATGTCTGTGGTTGGAAGTGGAGTGGGGGGTAGCCCAGGGCACGTGTTGAGAGGACGGGGGGACTCTGAGGGAGGAGTTGGGGGAGTTACCTGGTGGACCTTGGGGTTGATGGATGGTTGAGGACAGGGGATACATCTGGGAGCAGCTGCGGGTGGGGGGAGACAGAGGAGGTGCTGGGGGGTATCTGGAGAGCTTGTCTGTTGCCCTCTGTGTCGGGGGGTAGTAGAGGGAGCAGGGGGGTCACTGCCTGAGGCCTGTGGGATAGTGGTGGTGGTGGGGACCATTGCCGGGCTGTGGGGGTAACTAGGGGTTTGGGGGGCAGTGGAGGGTAGTGGGTGCACTGCCCAGGCCTGTGGGGGCAGTAGGGGTAACTAGGGGTCTGGGGGGGGGGGCAGTGGAGGGTAGTGGGTGCACTGTCCAGGCCTGTGGGAGCAGTGAAGGTAGTTAGGGGACCTGGGGGCAGTAGGGGTAACTAGGGGTCTGGGGGGGCAGTGGAGGGTAGTGGGTGCACTGCCCAGGCCTGTGGGGGGCAGGAGGGAGAGGAGACCTGTGATGGCTGGGAATACCACATGCTGCCTGTAGCCAGGGTTGGGGAGCGCTACCTGTGTTGGCTGCGGGGTTCTTAGGGCTGGATCCAGATTGGTTGCTGGGACCCTAGCATCCGGGGAGGGCCCTGGGGGTCGCTCTCTGCAGCTCACCTCCTCCCCCCACACTCATTTTCAGCCCACGGCCTGCTGGAGTGTGCCCCTGCTTGTGGTCAGGGCCCTCTCTGAGGTGGGGGTGTTGGCCCCATTTAGGGGGCCCTGGCCCTTGATGTGAGGCTGGTGCAAATCACCAGGAGACCCGCATGACCCACTTTCCCAGCTGGCCCAGAAAGGACTGGGCGGATGGGGTTTTCATGCCACTCATGCTGTCACATGCATGGTCCAGATGTTCCCCCCCAAAACCTCTCTGCACCCTGACACCTGGCTCCTAGAATTCCTGCTGCCCGGACACCTGGGTCCGAACACCCCCCTCCTGTCCCCATGTCCTTGGGCTCTGGGCCCGAGGGAGTGTCGTGTCCTCTGTCTGATCCCCACGGCCCGGCACTTTTCCCTGTTGTCCCCAAGGTACATGTAATCCTCACTGAGGTAGTGCCCCGGTGTCACCCCCCACACCTCCTGGCACTTGGGGGCCAGAGACCTCAGGCAGGGCTAGGATTAACCCCCCATGGCTAGCATGACTGGTGCTGCAGGAATACAGGAGGGGGACAATGACCCCTCTGTCAGTGCTGGCTCCAGTGCAGTGCCAGGGGCGCTGTGCTGCAGGGTCAGGTTGGGGGGGCACTGGGCTGGGGGAGAGGTGGGGAGGACACTGGGTGGGGGTGCTGTGCTGAGGGATGGGAACACCCTGCTGAAGGGTGGGCGGTGGAGACTCCCATCCCAACTGCCCCATAATTTATTATGCTAATTTATTGTAACTCCAAAATAGAAATATTAATGAGGGAATAAACATAGCACCCTGTTCAGTGATTAATAGGGCCTTTAAACACAGAACGAGCTCCCTCCTCACTGGTGCCAGCCCCACCATACCTGCTCCCCACAGCGCCCCCTGCTGGGAGAGGCTGGAGCTGGAATAACCAGGAGCTTCTCCCCCACATCCCAGCCAGCGCCCTGCCCTCCTACTGACAGCGCCCCCTGCTGGGAGAGGCTGGGGCTGGAGTAGCTGGGAGCTGCACCCCCAGCCACAGCCCTGCCCAGCTCCCCATAGCGCCCCCTGCTGGGAGAGGCTGGGGCTAGTGTAGCTGGGTTCTGCCCCACAGCCAGCGCCCTGCCCAGGTCCCCACAGCGCCTCCTGCTGGGAGACGGCGGGACTGGAATAGCCAAGCGTTTCCCGTCCACCCCCAGCCAGTGCCATGTCCTGCTCCCCACAGCGCCCCCTGCTGGGAGAGGCTGGGGCCGAAATAGCCAGGAGCTCCCCCGCCCCAGCCAGCGCCCTGCCCTACTCCCCACAGCGCCCCCTGCTGGGAGCGGTCGGGGCTGGAGTAGCCGGGAGCTTCCCCCCTGCTTTGGGGGATGCTGGGATGAAATACCCCCCACGGTCTCTTTCCTGCACTCAATGTGAGGAGGTGGTGGGATGCGGTTGCTAGGTAACCCCATTGGAGGATGCTCCCTCCTCCCCCCCATCCGGGGCGGGGGGGGGACTGGCATGAATCGAATCCCTAGAGCGTGGCAGTGTCGTGAGCTGCAGGTGTGCTGGGGGGGCACTTGGGGCCCCTCCCCGTTTAGGGGTAGGGCATCCTCTCCCCAGTTAAGTCTGGGGAGGGGCCTGTAGCTGGTGGTGGCAGATGGGGCAGGGGAAGGGCCCGTATCTGTATCTTTTGGGGGGAGGGGTGTCTCTTCTATCTCTCTCTCTCTGCCAGGCTCCCCCCTCCCACATGCTCCCTGGGCTGTCACTTCCCAGCACGGATCTCCAGGCACACACAGATCTGATGGGACAGTCAGCCCCCCCTGTTGCGCCCACACTGTGATGCCAGGGCTGGGAGGGGGAGGGGGCTGTGCTGGGGATTTTGAGGGGATGGCGCAGGAGGTGTGGGTCTGGGGGCCCCATTGCTGAGTGGCCCCCCACCCCCACAAGTGTGGAGAAGTGCTCAGGAGCTAACAAGGACACCAGCTTTTAGGAGTGGCTAGGTCCTTGGGATACTTGGCTATTCTATGCAAATGATGTGGTGAGCTGATTTGCATTTTTGCAGGCAGGTCAGTTGAAGCGAGGAAGCATTGTGCATTTGCATATTTGCATATTATTTGCATGTTGCTAATATCCAGCTTTGTGTGGAATCCTATGGGTTCAGCACTGGAGAAAGTATCTCTGACTCTCTCTGCAACCTGACAGCCCCACACAGCGCGACTGTCTTCCAGCTGGCTGGGGGCAGGGGTCATGGGGCAGTTCTAGCTGTGCCCCAGGCAGTCCTGGGCGCTCCACGGAGCCTGCCATGAAGGCAAAGCAGGGCTGAGCCTGCCATGGCAGCCAGAGCCAAGCCCCAAGGAGTGGGGCCCTGCTGTCCAGGGGTGGCTTCAAGCTGGTGACTAAGAGGAGAATGGCTTGATCTGGCCCTGCCCCATGGCTGGGCATCTAATCCCCTCCCCCCTAGGGTCTGGGAAGAGCAGGCGCTCAGGAAATTGGGGCCTGGCCTCTGACCTAGGGCTGGGTTCCTCTGCCCTCTGGACACCCCCTGGCCCCACTCCCAGCCTTTAGCCTAATGCAAAACATGCTCTGCCAGTGCGTGCCCCACAGTGCACCTTAATCAAAACATGAGCAATCCCGGACACACTAAGGCAGGAACTGGTGTGTGAGCACACCTGGGTGCTCTTGGACTACGGGGTCAGTGCAAGGATAGTAGTTATTGCAACCTCCTCATGCTGACTTGGGCAGGATCTTGATTGTCTCCCACCCAGCATCCCTCCTCATGCACCCATTTGTTCCCAACCCTCCCTGGACCTGGCCCTCTGTCCCTGCACACACTTCTTTCCCTCCATCCTTCCCCAAGCATGCTTCTCTGCCTCCACCTCTCTATCCATCTGTCCATCCCCACACCTACCCTTCCATCCATCCCCACATGCTCCTTCCTCCAGCCCTCTATCTGCCTTGGTAAAAGGAGTGTTCAGGTTGCAAAGTCCAGTGCTGGGAGTGGGGAGACTTCCAGGATTCAGGTATCCCATGCAGCCTTCCTTCAGTCCCCCTGTGCAAATGTGTTATGAGTTTGACGTGGTCTGGAATGATGTCTTTGCACTCTATTCTCCCCTCTCATCCCACCCTGCATGAGCCACCAAGAGGATCTGACCCCACAACCTTCTAGCTCCGCAGCACAGACCTCTCCCAGGTTGCGAAACAATTAATTGGCAGCAGTAGTAGGTTATTAGCCTCTATGTGACCAGCTGCGGAGGAGGATGTAGCAGATGCTTTGCCCAAAGTTTGCACAGCGATTAACAAGATAGCAGCAGAAAGTTGGGAGCCAGGACTCCTGGGTCCTCCTCCCCAGCTGTGTGTGTGGCAGGGAGGGAGTGGGTTCTGGTGGTTAGAGCAGGGGGAGCTGGGAGCCAGGACCCCTGGGTTCTAGCCAGGGATAGAGTGGGGAGGAGTCAGGACTCATGGTGTCCTTCCCATAGGCTATGTGCTGTTCTCAGGGGGAGTCCCCCTGCACTGTGCAATGCTGCGGCAGGTACAAGGCTGAGTTCCTTAGCAAGTGCAGGGACTCCTGTGTGTGTATTTGGAGATGGAAGGGGCTGCAGAGAGGTGAGCTCAGTAGCCTGCTATGTCCCACTATGTCCACTGGATGGCACCACTGTGCTGCAAAAGCCCTTTGCACCTCTCCCTGCAAACCCATCCTGTGAGTGATCTTGGGCAGGCCATGACTCCAGACCCCGCCCACCCAGTCTGTGCTGGGGAGGGGGCAGCCTCCTGTTGGGGGCAGGAGGGTTATATGCTGCCTGTGGTGCTGGATTCCCCCAGCTCTGTTTGCTTCCCCTGAGGCTCGGGGTGACTTGTTCTCATGGGATGGTTCCTCTGCTTCTCACTGGTGTGAGGCTCCCCCGCCCCGCCCCGCCCCTCTGCTTTGGGTTATGGGGCTTCCCGCGCAGCTGCTTGCTACCATAACACACTCGGCACCCCAGAGCCCCAGCCAGGACCAGCACCCTCTTGTGCCTGGTGCCGTATGGACACGCCACCCAGACAGTCCATGGCCTGGCCTGTGCTTCCAGCTTTGCTGGCCTGCCTCTGTGCATTGGGGAGGAGGATTTTTGGCTGACAAAAGCCCTGGTGTAGACTTGGTTCTCCCAGGGTAAGGTACTTTACACCAGTGCAGCGCATTTCACTCGCCGGGCCAGAGGCAGCAGCACTGGCGGAGGTAAAATGGGAAACTGTCTAAGTGTAGACCTGGCCTAAGCCAAGATGTAGCCTGCAGCATATCCAGCTCTGGGGATTTCCCCTTGCAATATTAAAGCCTCAGAGCCTGCAGTCACGGGGTTATGGGAGAGAACTGGCTTGCATTGAATATAAATAAAACCATTTTCGAACCTGTCAGCTCCGAGCTATCACCCCACAGGTTCAGAAATAGGGTGTAACTACACCAAACCCCCAGATGTATAAAGATAGGTATATTAAGTCAATGGGGTGACTTGAGGGGCCCTGGCATGTGGGTTCTGAACCCCTGGCATTGGCAATATTAAGACCCAGTCTCCACATGAGCTCCCAGAATGAGCCCGTGGCATGATCCTTGCCTGTCTAAACAAGGAAGTGGGGAGGTGACCTTACCTCTGCGGACAGCACTGAAGAGATGTCTAGTGTCTGCATGCTTTAAAAGGATGTGGAAGAATGGGAGAGGCCACAGAACCGATCTGTAAACCTGGAGACCATACCTGATGGCGAGCGGCTAACCAGGCGTTATCTCTTCAGCTGATCGAAGGAAGACTGAGAGGTGACTTGATTGCGGGGTGTAAGGGCCGTCACATGGCGAAAATAGCTGGACTCTTTAACCTAGTGGAGAAAGGGAGAAGAATAACCACTGGCTGGAAGCTGAAGCCAGATAAATTCCAGTTGGAACTAAGGCTCAGGTTGTTTAACAGGGCGGGATTAACCCAAGGGAGGGGATGGGCTCTCCGTCTCCTGAGGGTGTCCAATTCTCTCTGGGAGATGCTGTAGCCAGACTCAGATTCTTGGGGTCAGTACAGGGATGCCGGGGCGCCATTCTCTGGCTGTGCTTGACAGGAGGTCAAACTACGTGACTGGCTGGTCCTTTCTGGACTCACTGCCTTTGAATCGGTCTGTGGCCAGTGATCCAGCCCTTGGCAAGAGTTGAGTGGGAGGGTTAGTCTGGGGTGAACTTTCTTTGCCAGGGGTGGAGGGGGAAGCCTATTCCGGCTTGGGGATGATCTATGGTTTCTCCTTCCTGGAGAAGGGTGTATCAAAGTTCTAGGTCAGGGGTTCTCAAACTGGGGGTTGGGACTCCTCAGTGGGTCATGAGGTTATTATATGGGGGGGGGGTCACAAGCTGTCAGCCTCCACCCCAAACCCTGCTTTACCTCCCCTTTTATAATGGTGTTCAATATGTAAAAAAGTGTTTTTAATTTATAAGGGGGGTTGCACGCAGAGACTTGCTATGTGAAAGGGGTCACCAGTACAAAAGTTTGAGAACCACCGTTCTAGGTGCTGTTCTGGGGTCTTCAGCATCTTCCTGTGTGGATTGTTGGTTCCGTGGGCAGAGTTATTGAAATGGGAGGGGGGGTGTCAAAACCCTGCCGCTTCAGAGCGTGAACTGACCCTGACTGGGGACTGGGAGAGAACGTCTCCTATAGTGAGGTTATCCTAGGACGGTCCTCCCTGGGGCTATGGCACCAGTTGCAATGGGGCTGGGGGCGGCTAGGCTGGGGCTAATTGGAGAGATTGGGACACCGGGCTGCGAGTGAAGAGGTGGAGAAGAAAGGGTAAGACAGAGCTCTGAGGTCTGGTCCCGCTGGGCTGGAAGTGGGGTATGGGTGGGGAGGGGAGCGGAGCCCATTTCTGAGCCCAGCCATGAGTGTGACTGTGACCTGGTCATTCCTCACCTTGGCCCAGTGGGTCAGTTTTGTCCCTGTTGCCCCACAGTGGTTGTGGGGAGCATGGTAATGAGAGAGATGTTGTGGGGGGGGGGCGGGAGGAATGGATGGAGAAATGTGCTTTGGGGTGGATGGAAATGTGCCCATGGGTGAGGAGGGCACGAGTGGTGTGGGACAGGTGTGCTTGGGATGAGATGGATGGAGGGGTGCATGCAATGAGGGAGGGACGTGTGTGGGGATGGAAGGAGGGTTCTGTCTCCCCAGGAAGACACCCCTCCCCATTGCATCATCTCTAACCCTCTTCCCCTGACCCGCCCAGATGTGCGAGGAGCCCCCATGCACCGCATGCCCTATATGCACTCTCCCTACGAACGCCCAGCCTGGAATCCACGATTCTGCATCATCTCTGGAAACCAGCTGCTTATGCTAGACGAGGACGAGGTGAGACACACAGGGATGGGACAGGATGTAAAGTCGAGGGGGAGCATGGAGCTTGCGGGAACCCCAGAGAGACCCTCCACCCAGAGCAGAGATCCCCTCCCCCTTGCCCTCCCCTCTTGAAGCACCCCCCTCCCCTCTCTCTCAAGCACAGAGCAACCCCCCCTTTCCCCTCACCCAGAGCTCTCACTTCCCTCCTGGTCCCAGACCTGCCCCAGCTGAGAGGTCTCCCTAGAATATGATGCAATGTCCCCTGCCCCTGAGCTTGGGGCAGGGCTTTTTCTGAGCCCATCTTGTGGGGAGGCTGCAGTCCTAGTGTGGGGTGCTAGGCAGCCTGCTCCCTCTTGGTCCCCTGGGATAATGCTGTGTCCCCCCCACACAGGATAAAGCCACACCTGGGACAGCCTCAGGGGTTGAGGATTGTCACTCTGTGTACTCCTGCCCTGACATTGGCAGCGGGGGGGCAATGGGGGAGGCAGGGACCTGGGAGACGGGGTGTTGGGAGTTAGAGGGGATGCCCCCATGCAACAGTAACCCCCGTCTCTCTCCTTCCCCATCTCCAGATCCACCCGTTGCTGATGAGGGAACGGCGAAGCGAACCCTGCCGGACCAAGCTGCTGCGCCGCACAGTCAGCGTCCCTGTGGAGGGGCGGCCCGAGCACGGTACGGAAGGGGGGCAGGGACTGGAGGGTTGGGGCACTGCACTGTGGGGGGCACCGGGTGGAGAAGTGGGGGTTGTGGCACTGCATGAGGTGAAGAAGTGGGGGTTGCAGTATGGGGTGGGTAGAGACTGGGACGGACTGCAGTAGGGCATGGCCAGCCAGCACCCTACAGTGATGAACCCACTTGATGCTGCAGGGACACGTGCCCCATGGCACCCAATTACAAGTAGATCCCACAGATGTTCATGACCTGCAGTGACTACTCCTCACACAGCCCCACACCCCTGGCACCCATTCCCCATGTGAATACAGAAATAAATGCCCGATACCAAACAATCCCCCAATCCTCCGTCCGTTCACGCCTCCGGGCAGAGTTCCTCTGGGCGGCGTCCACTGACTCCCTTGACGCCTTTGAGGATCAGTGGGCGCTGTCCGGGGTTCTCTGCTCAGTGTCCCCGCCCGGTTCCCTTTGTTTGACCCTTTGACCGCATTCCTGTCCCTGTTGTTCATTAGTTGTCCCCCGTAATTATTTAGTTTTCCAGGTCCTGTGGACCCCCCTCTTAGCAGTGGGTGGGGTTTGCCTGCCCACTCCCTGGGTCCCAAGAAGACCAAACAATCCCCCAGACATATGCTTGCCTTGTGATCCAACGCCAACCTGCTCTGTGGTGCCTGATTCCCAGTAGATCCCACAGAGACATGCACCCCAGGGTGTCTGCTCCCAATAGATTCTACAGCAAACATCACCTGGATCCCACAGAAATATTCACCTTGCAATGCCCAGTTCCCACGTGAACCCCCCCTCAGTGCTTGGTCCCCTGAGATCTTACAGGCACATGTGCCTCGCAGTCCCCCATTCCCACAAGATCCCACAGACATACTTCCCTAATGAGCCCCATTAGATCCCACAGCCAACATGCTCTGTGGCGTGTGATTCCCAAAGACACGCTCCCCTCTGGGCCTGGTGCCTATGAGATTCCACAGAGACAGGTGCCCCTTGGCACCTAATGACCCCAAGATCACACAGACACGTGGCTCAACTTGATCCCACCGTGATGTGCTCGGCTGCTGTTGAGCCCAACAGATCCCATAGGGGAAAATTAATTCCCTGTAGATCCTAACATGAAGCAGGCTCATAGTGCCTGAACCCCCGTCGACCCCATTCTGAAACATGAGCCATAGCACCTGACCAACAGGGAATCTCAGTGAAACATACCTCTGAGGTCCTCAGGCCTAGAAGATCCTGTGATGAAACCAACTGCGGAAAATTCACTAGAAGATCTACCAGCAGATCCTTGGTAGATCCAGTCATTCAAACACTCCACAGCAGCTGATCCACAGCAGATCTCGTAGTGAGCCACTCTTGGATTCTGAGAGGGGCATGGGGTCAGGTGCTCTGGGTCCGCCTTTACACAGTAAGGGCAGGGGCAAGTTGAATATGCAGCATCTCTTGGTCCCCACTGGGTGGAGCTCCTGCTCTCAGAACAAGGCAGTTTTGAGATGGGGCAGCTGTGCGGGGGCGGGGGTGGGGTGGGGTGGATGAGTGTCAGGTCTGTCCCTCTGTACTCACTTTAACCCTGTGCCTCCTTCCGGGTGAACCCACCCCCTCCCATGTCCCCAGGGTACGCTCCACCAGGCCTTATTGCTTCCCCCAGAAAAACTGTCCCTGCATTTTCCACCGCTGCAGGCTTTGTGTACCCATCCTAAACTCCCTGCCTGTAGGGGGAGATGGGGTGGGGTTGGAGAGGGGGAGCTCTGTATGGGGGAAGGGGCTGCTGGCTGGCATTGGGTGTGGGGAGGATTGGGGGGTCTTTTTATGAAGTATTGGGGAGGAGGTGGTGACTGGAGGGGAGGGTCTCTGTATGGGGGAAGGGGTGCTGGCCAGGGTGGGAGGGGTTGGGGGGCTCGTGGTATGGGGGGATTTGGGAGGGTGAGATTGGCTGGTGTGGGAGGGGTTGGGATGTCTCTGTATGGGGAGGGAGGAAATGGAAGGCTTCTGTGTGGGGAGGATTATGGAAGGGGATGCTGGCTGGTATGGGGGGATTGGGGTCTCCACTCCCAATTTCTGCAGCCTGCTACATTCCAGTGTGTCCCCCCCTTCCCCCCAAATGCTGTCTGGTGGCATGCCAAGGAGGCAAGAAGAACCATCCCATAATAAGCAGCTCAACTGAGTGGCAGCCACGCATGGGTGCTTGGCTACAGTTGCTAGGGGAACCCCTCTGGCAGAAATCCCGGCCTGCAGTGCTGTGAGATTCCCTGCCCCCAGGTGGCGCCGGCAGGCACCCAGCTGCAGGGTTCGCTCCCGGAACCAGGGATAGAACCGAGGAATCCTGGCTCCTAGCCCCTTTGCTCTAATCCAGTAGCCCCCACTCCCCTTCCAGAATCAGGGAGAGAACCCAGAAGTCCTGGCTCCCAGCCCCCCTGCCCTAATCCACTAGCCCCCATTCCCCTCCCAGAGCCAGGGAGAGAACCCAGAAGTCCTGGCTCCTAGCCCCCACCCCCCCTGGTTCTAACCCACTGGACCCCATGGCTCTTCAGAGCAGTGTGAGACAGGGGAATGTGGAGGAGTCAGGCTGGTGTCCTGTGTCTGCCCCCTGACTCCTCAGTTCCCCCACTCTCCATCCCAGGCTCGGGCCCCCCAGAGCCCCACGTGCACTAACATGCTCCCTCCCCCCCTTTCCTCTCAGCATTTAAAAAAAGAAATTTGTCTCCCTGAGAAGTTGGCTTAAAAGGTTTCCATGGAAACCCCAAGGAGAGATGAAGGGAGGTGACGCAGCCTCGCTGCCGTGGGGATGAAACAGCCCCGGCACCCATCCTGTGCCCCGCAGCCCGGCACCCCCTGCTGAGACTCCCCAGCCCCTCACCCCACGCTGCGCTCCCCTGGCGTGCCACAACCAGGTGCCCCTTGCTGAGTCACCCTGCACCCCGCAGCACAGCGCCCCCTATTGCACTCTCTCACTCTGCAGCCCGGCGCCCCTTGCTGAGCCCCCCCAGTGTCACGCAGCACAGCGCCCCCTATTGCTCACACGCTCACACGCTGAAGCCCGACTCCCCCTGCTGAGCCCCCCACTGACGCCCCACAGCACGACACCCCCTGCTGAGCCCCCGTGCACCCCGCAGCACAGGGCCCCCTACTGCACTCTCACTCTCTGCACCCTGGTGCCCCCTGCTGAGCCCCCTGGCACCCCACAGCCCAGCACCCCCTGCTGAGCCCCCTACTGCACTTTTACTCTCTGCAGCCCAGTGTCCCCTGCTGAGCACCCCGCAGCCTGGTGCTCCCTGCTGAGCCCCCCCAGCACCCCGCAGCACAGTGCCACCTACTGAGCCCCCCAGCAGCCCAGTGTCCCCTACTGAGCCCCCTTTCACCCCGCAGCACAGTGCCCCCTACAGCACACTCACTCTCTGCACCCGGTGCCCCCTGCTGAGCCCCCCCCAGTGCCCCACAGCCTGGCACACCCTGCTGAGCCCCACAGCACCTGCAGCACAGTGCCACCTACTGAACCCCCGACAGCCCGGTGCCCCCTGCTGAGCCCTCCAGTGCCACACAGCACAGTGCCCCCTGCTGCACTCTCCCAGTGCTGCACTGGGATCAGCACTGCCTGCCAGGGGAGAGCTCCCCCTGCTGAGCCCCCTGTGCTATGCAGCACAGAGCCCCCTACTGAGTTCTCTGCCCCCCAGAGTACAAAGCACTGACAGCTAGGGGAGAGCACCCCCACCTGGTTCTCTGCAGCACTGATGGGATCTCTCCCATCCAGCTCGTAACCCTGCTGAGCAGGGGACCCTCTAGGGCTGAGGCATCCGTGGATGGCTTGGCCCAGCTCTTTCCTCTGGGGTCGCTCATCTCTGCCAATCTCCCCTCCATTCTCAAGGCTGTTTTTCTCCTGACTCCACTCCCTGAGTCAGCATGTCCCTGCAGGCCTGTCCTACTGTCCTTCCTCCCCCCAGCATCCCCAGGCCCTGCTGCAGACGCCTGGGGCTCCTGCACACACCGGGGAGGAGCATCGCTTGGAGCAGCCATGGAGCTGCGGATTGGTGGGCGTGAGGTAGGGGAGAAGTCGGGGTGAAGGCACATGGTCAGGGATTTGAGTTCAGATGGAGGTGATAGGGTTAGGGGTGAGTCATGGGCTATGGTAGGCATTACAGGTGAGGGGCGAGGAGTTAGGGTTAAGGTTCAGGTGGGTAGGGATAGGAGTTATGGGGTAAGAGTTAAGGTAAGGTTTAAAAGCAGGGGGTTAATTTAGGGGTGAGGATTATGGACTACAGTAAGGGATTGGGGTGTATGAGTTATCTATATGGGTCTAGGCATTAGGGTTACAGATATGGCTAAGCTTGGGGGAAGGGTAAAGTTTAGGGCCCACTAGAGGTTTGGATCATGCTGTAACATCTGTTGAGTGGTTGCTAGTTAACTCAAGCTGATGAATATGATGGTGAATCCTGCTGCAGGCGCTGAACATGTGTGACCTCCGCCTCGCAGGGTCTGTGACGGGGGGCAAATGTTCCTCTCCTGGAAGATCTTTGTGGAGTGTTCACTCTAAGGCCATGTCCGTGCGGGTGAGGATGGATGGGTGTTACCTCGGCTAACTTAGGAGCAGACATTTGCAGCCTAGTTCCTGGAGTGTGTACACCAACCAGTCCTAAGAGTGTGTTTGCACAACAAAAAAGGTGTATTCTTAACTCCAGTTAGCTACACTGGGGTAAAATAACAGTGAAGACATGGCACCTTGGCTTTTAACAGGGGTTCTCAGTGTGTATTCAACCATGGCTCTCTGGCAGCTTTAACTCAAGCTGCTACACTGCCTTAAAACTTGAGCTGCCACATCCACTGTTGTTCTAACCTGGGTTAGCTAATTTAAGAACACAGCTTTTTGCAGTGTCCCTGTCCCTGGTTATCTCTGCTTGCTAACACAGATTGAAACTGCACTTATCCTGTTTGCACTAGGATTGTCACCTCTATGGAGAAAACCCCTTGTCCCTAGTTTGATATGTGTTTAAAGGCAGAGGCTTTTCCAAGGTGCTGATTGTTAGCCAACACCTGCTTACATCCCTGCTCCTAGCCTGAGCTAGGTAGATGTGGTACCTAATTTGAGTTAAATGTGCACTATTTTTCCAAGTGAAGATGCACCTGGGGCATGAGGGTGTAAGGCTGACCATGCCTTGCTCCAGCCAGCTAAAAAGTACCTGGGCCTTGTCCCCACTAGGATCTTACAGCGAGAAAACTTGATGTAAAACCACACCTTGTGTGCAGTGAAGACATGGCCTAAATGGAGTGGATTTTACACTGGGTTAATGAAACCAATGCCCCTGTGGGTGTCTGCTTCTGTGGTTTTAAACCTGGTTTATAGCAGTTTAGTTTGTGGTGCAAAACTAAACCGATGTAGGCAGTTTGAAACCGCTATTAGACTGTCCACACACACAGCAGCATGGGTTTCACTGAGCCAGTTTAAAGTAGCCTGGTAGAGTTTTGTGGGGCCTGAGGAGTTTGGAGTCGGGTTTATGGGAGGAAGGATGACAGGCTGAAGATGAGCTATCCATTATGATTAGGGTGGAGGGGGTAGGAATATGGCTGGGGTGATAAATTAGAGAGTTGGGTTATGGTTTGTGGGTGGGATTGAAGGACTGGGTCAGGATGCAGACAGAAGGTTAGGGCATATGTTGGGTAGGGTCAAGGCAGGTATGGGATCCCATTGGACTCACCCAGGGAACAGCTGGGATTTCCCTCCTGCACCTCTCCCGCTTCTACCCCCAGCCCCTCCACAGCTCTCCTGACAGCCCCCTTGTCACACCCACCCCCTCAACCTGACCCCCAAGACTCCCTGAACTTTTCCCTACTGCTGCCCCAGTTCTCCCCACCACCTGCACCCCAGGTCATTCCCACCTCTTGCCCAACTGTGTGCTCACCTTGGCTGTTCCCCATTGCCACTGCCTTCCTATATGTTATGTACCCCATTTTCCCTGCCCAGCTCCTGCCCTGCCTGCTGCACCCAAGTTCCCCACATAGGCCCTGTCCAGCTCCTCTGTCATGCTGCCCCCACCCCCAGTGCCACCTCCTGCCTGGTCCCCCTAAGCCACCCCCATCTTCCCTCCCCTGACTCCCTCCTCCAGCCCTCTGCTGTTCCTTCAGGCCGGTCCCCTAACACTCGGTGCCCCAGGATGGCTGGTGTAGCGGGTGGGGTGGAACGGATGGGTCGGGCAGGGGTGTATTTGAACATGGGGGGGGCGGGGGGAGAGTTGGTGGCTGTTGTCAATGGGGGGTGAGTGCACTCATGTGGGGGGAGGTGGCTCCTTTGGGGGCTGATGAGATGTGTGAGAGGCCCCACTTTGCCTCCTTTGAGGGCAGGGAGAGGCAGCTCCCTGGGGGGGAGAGAGAGCTCAGTGGTTTGAGCATTGGCCTGCTAAACCCAGGGTTGTGAGTTCAATCCTTGAGGGGCCATTTAGGGATCTGGGGCAAAAATTGGGGATTGGTCCTGCTTTGAGCAGGGGGTTGGACTAGATGACCTCCCGAGGTCCCTTCCAACCCTGAGATTCTATTCTATGTGAGCTGCAGGGGGAGGGTGAAAGCATGGTGGGGGGAGTACTTTCCATTAGGGAGTGAGTGGAGGATGCTGCGGGGGGGCAGGACTTTCGGGGGCGGGGAGGAGGCCAGGGGGAGGACTCTCGGGGGAGGGGCTGCACGGGGGGGGGGCAGGAGGCTGGGGGGGTGCTATGAGTGCGGGGGGGCAGGACTCTCCGTGAAGGGAGCTGCGCGGGAGGGCAGGAGGCCGGGGGGCACTATGAGCGGGAGGCGGGGGCAGGGGCAGGAGGCCGAGGGGCACTATGCGCGTGGGGGGGCAGGACTCTCTGTGACGGGGCTGCACGGGAGGGGCAGGAGGCCGGGGGGCACTATGAGCTGGGGGGGGCAGGACTCTCCATGGAGGGAGCTGCGCGGGAGGGGCAGGAGGCCGAGGGGCACTATGAGCTGGGGGGGGGCAGGACTCTCCGTGGCGGGTCTGCGCGGGAGGGGCAGGAAGCCGGGGGGCACTATGAGCGGGGGGGGGGCAGGAGACGGGGGGGCACTATGCGCGTGGGAGGGCAGGACTCTCCGTGGCAGGGCTGCACGGGGGGGGGCAGGAGGCCGGGAGGCACTATGAGCTGGGGGGGGGCAGGAGGCCGGGAGGCACTATGAGCTGGGGGGGGCAGGACTCTCCGTGGAAGGAGCTGCGCGGGAGGGGCAGGAGGCTGGGGGGCACTATGAGCTGGGGGGGGCAGGACTCTCCGTGGCGGGGCTGCGCGGGAGGGGCAGGAGGCTGAGGGGCACTATGAGCTGCGGGGGGCAGGACTCTCCGTGGCGGGTCTGCACGGGGGGGGCAGGAGGCCGGGGGGCACTATGAGCTGGGGGGGGGGGCAGGACTCTCTGTGGAGAGGGCTGCGCGGGAGGGGCAGGAGGCCGAGGGGGCACTATGCGCGTGGGGGGGCAGGAGGCCGAGGGGCACTATGAGCTGGGGGGGGCAGGACTCTCTGTGGAGAGGGCTGCGCGGGAGGGGCAGGAGGCCGGGGGGGCACTATGCCCGTGGGGGGACAGGACTCTCCGTGGCGGGTCTGCGCGGGGGGGGCAGGAGGCGGGGGGGCACTATGAGCCGGGGGGGGGCAGGAGGCCGAGGGGCACTATGCGCGTGGCGGGGCGGGACTCTCCGCGGGGGCTGCGCGCGGTGCCGGCGCGGGGGGAGCGGGCGGCCAGGGCCGGGGCGCGGGCCCCGCAGGGGTTAACCCCGCGCCGGCACGAGGCGCGGCGGCCCCGGGTTGGCGGCGGGCGAGGGAACGGCAGCGCGTCTCCTAGCAACCGCGCGGCGTGCGGGATGCTGGAGGCGAGCGCCGGCCCCGGAGCCGCCCAGCCGCGCGCGCCGCCGCCGCACCGGAGCCGCCGGGGCCCGGGCATGGGGCGCTGGGAGCGGGGCCCCGCACCGGCCGCGCGGGACATGGGGCCGGGCCGCCGCGGGGCTGCCTAGGGGCGCCGGGCCCAGGTGAGCGGCGGGCGCGGGGGCGGCGCGCGGGGGCGGCGGCAGCTGGGGCCGTGCGCGGCGCGTCCCTGTTCGGGAGGCGAGAGTGCGTGCGTGCAAGGATGTGTGTGACACACGCTGACAGGTGTGTGCACCAGCTTGTGTGCGTGCGTGCAAGGATGTCTATGACACACACTGACAGGTGTGTGCACCAGCTTGTGTGTGTGAGTGTCAGGCTGCCGTGTGTGCCAGTGTGCATCTGTGTGCAAGCTTGCATGTGTCAGTGTCAGGCTGCTGTTTGTGTCAGTGTGTGTGTGTGAGGTTGTGTGTGCCCTTGTTGGTGGCAGCGTATGGGGAGAGGGCTGCGATTGTATCTGTGTGCAAGTGAGGGGATTGTGTGATTGTGCCCGAGAGAGTGTGGCCAGGCTGCGTGTGCGCGCGACCATGTTGGCGTGTGCAAGATTGTGTAATTGTGGCTGTGGCTGTGTCAGCGTGTGCATCTGTCAGTGCGTGTGCGTGTGTGAGACTGCCAGTCAGTGTGTGCAACTTTGTGTGTGTGGGCTTGTCCCTGTGTGTGTAGGGTTCACTGTGCTTGTGTCTGGGTGTGTTTGGAGGGTTGTGTGTTCAAGTACATGCTGGTGAGTACATATTGGGTTGTGTGTGCATGCAAGTGTGTGACCATTTCAGTGTGTATGTAAAGATTGTGTCTGTGTGTGTCTCTCCCTATGGGACAGTAAAATTGGGTCTGTCTCTGTATCGCTCTGTGGGTGTATGTAGGGTTGTGTACCATTGACTGTCAGTGTGATTATGTGTGTCTCCATGTGTGATTGTGTGTCAGTAGGGTTCTCTGTGTGTGACTCTCTCCCTCTGTGAGTGCACAAGTGTGTGTGATTGTGTATCTGTGTATTTTGGCTTGTTTCTCTCCGTCTGGGGATGTGGGTGGGTGTGTGTGTGAGGCCACACTCACATCATTCACATTTCCTTTCCACTTCTGGCTTGGCTGAAGTGGCAGCTCCTACAGCTGCTGCTGCTGCGTGTGTGTCCATGTCCAGGGTATATGTGCCTGCATATAATTGTATCTTGTGTGTATAGTGTTGTGTCTCTGTTAGTGTGTGTGTATGTGTGTGAAAGAGTTCATACAGTTGTGTGTGCTTAGAGTTATGCCTCTGCTTGTGTGTCTGGGTGTAGAATGTATAGGGTTGTGGGTTGTGTCTCTGTGTGTGTGATTTGTACAGGGTTGGAGGGTTGCCTTTCTGCATAGGGGTGTGTGCCTGGTTGCGGCAGTGTGTCGGTATATAGGGTTACGGCTGTGGGGCGGGGTTGTGTAGGGTTGTGTGTGTGTGGTTGTGTATCTGAGTGTAGCTGCTGCAATGGGGCAGGGGGGCGGGCTGGAGCAGCCCACATGTCCAGAGGTGGTGCAGCCTGCCAGCCATAGGGTGGAGTTGTGGGTCCAATAGCAGCGCTGGCTGGGAGCCTGGGCTCTTCCCCAGGGCAGGTGTGGATGAGGGCGCAGGGATAGCAGCTGGTCTTGGGGGAGGAGCCTGGACAGGCCATGCCAGGGGAGCCTGGAGGGGGGAGAGCTCCCCTGGAAAGCTGGGGGGGAGGGATGCTCCTCCCTCAGGGTCAATGCTTGCCCTACTGTGCTGCAGGTAGAGGAGTGGGGGCAGGGCTCTGTAGGGGGCGCTCTTCACTGGCAGGCAGTGCTGAGCCCAGTGCTGTGGGACATGCTCTGTTCCACCCTGGAGATTCCTTAAAATTCCTGTTGCTTTTCTGTTTGGGGGTGAGCTTTTGGTTACTGTTCCAGCTGTGTGGTGGTGCTGTTCAGCATCTTTCCTGTCCCACTCCAGAGGTGTCTGCATTTTGAGGGATCCCTGTATGGCCAGCCCCTGAACCCCACCCCAGAGGCAGCTGCATGCCCATGCTGGGTATGGAGTCAGTAGCGGAATTGAGGAGGGCTGCAGGATTCTGGGCTGCCAGGCTGGTTGGCGGGGATCCAGACTGGGCAGGATGGAGTGTGGCTGCCCAGCCCATGCCCTAGGATGGGGGGCTGCCCTGTGGGGATGTTGGCACTTGTTGGGTGGGATTGGAGCTGCCCACTATGGGTCATAGGTGCTGGAACAGAGTTTCCGGAGCATGGCTCAGAGAAGGGCACTGCCCAGTCCCGGCTCAGCTGGGAAATAGTTCCCCAGACCTTCCACTCACCCCCAGTAGGATTCAGGGTTAGTGTCCCAAGCTGTCTGCTGCAGTCTCAGGCAGCTGCACTGTTTGGGGGGGTTGTCAGGCCGCATTGTGCTCCCCATGCAGCTGTCAGGGCTGCAGCCAGCGCAGGTCTGTAGTATCAACCCAGGTGAAGTGCTGAGGATGCAGTCCCTTGGGGTGTACCCTCCCTGCTGCCTCCCACCCCTCCCCACCCCAGTTCATCTCTGTGCCCTGCCTTCTGTCATGCCCCCTGCCCCACCTTGGGATTTGCTGTGCCTGCCCCACTGGGTGGCCCGAAAGCTGCTGAATGAGCCTCTGACCGGTGCTTGTGCTGTGCAGGGGCAGCGCTAAGATACCATTTCCCCAGGTCACAGAGGCTTGCACTCCTTAACTCTGCCCCTGCCTCATTAGGGTGGTGAAGAGCTCTGTGCAAAGCCAGCTGGAATCAGCCTCCTCTCCATGCAGCTGCGCGGTGCTCTGGGGGGTGAATGCTGGCCGAGGCTGCCTGCGGGGTGGCAGTGATGGGGATGCTGCCATCCCGCAGAGGTGCTCCTTAGGGCCAGGGGTCAGAGGGAAGGTGGGGAGGGACATGCGTGGCCTGGTGTGGGTGAGCAGGTTTTACCTTGTCATGCTTGTCTCCTTTCTGAGGTTATGGGGAGCCCTATCTCTGTATTGACCGGGGGAGCACGCAGCAGTTTAGGGTGCACTGGATGGGGTGGCAGAGCAAAGGGAAGCTGGGGGTCTGGAGGGAGGGGGAAGGCTTTAGGCTGGAAAATATTCCCCCCAGCTCCCCATCCTGCTACTGGCTTTATGTAGATGGATCAGACCTGGGAGTAATGGGGCTGATGTCTGTGAAGGAGAGTGCATGGTGACAGATGGAAGGGTGTGCATGGAGATAGATGGTGTTGGAGGGGTGTACGGAGATGAATGAATGGATCGGAAAATGTGTGTGAAGGAGATGCTGGATGGAGGGGTGTGCATGGAGATAGATGGTGTTGGAGGCATGTACGGGGATGAATGAACGGATAGGTAGATGTGTGTGAAGGAGAGTGAATGGTAACGGATGGAGGGTTGTGCATGGAGATAGATGGTGTTGGAGGGGTGTACGGAGATGAATGAATGGATAGGAAGATGTGTGTGAAGGAGAGTGAATGGTGACGGATGAAGGGTTGTGCATGGAGATGGGGTTGCAGGGATGAATGGATAGAATGGTGCATACAGGGATGGATAGATGTGGAAGGATGAGTGCTTAGGGCAGTGACTTGGCAGGTATGTGTGGGGAACAGGAAGTATGGTGATGGGCAGACATTTAGTGGGGGATGATGGACAATCAGGGCTCTAGCTATATCTTTGCTAGACAGATGGGGATGTATGGTGTGTTTGGAAGGGTGGATGGGGGATCTGTCTGGGGATGGACAGAGCGTGAGCCATCTCTGGGGATGGATGGTGGGGGGATTTTGGTCTCTGGGGGCAGGAGGGTCCTTGGTGGTAACGTTGTCGGAGGTGAAGGGTTAACTGGAGCAAGTGTCTCTTTGACACTAATTGTTTCCCTTTGGTTCTCATTCTGCTCACATGCTCCCGCAGCCTCCCCGCCTGCTTGTCCATCAATCGCCTGTCACTCTGTCAGGGCCGCTTCCTGATGGACACGCTCCGGTGCTGGCTGGGCTCCCTCCCAGAATACTGACCTAGTAAGGAGCAAGGGGCTAGGAGAGGCAACCCCCCACCCTGTGACTCTGCAAGGTCACAGCGCACCAGGAAAACATGCTTATAAAAGAATATTGTTGAGTTAGCACTAGATTCTGCTGCCCAAAGTCGCACCATCTCCCTCCCACAGCCCTGCTGATGTACCACAGCCCTGACAAGGGGGTCCTCCCACCTCTCAACCAGTGCCCCTTAATCCTGACCTGAGCCCCCAGCTTTCTCAACCAGGACCCCATCTGTTCTGCCCATATCCCTCAATCCTGACCCACAGCTCCCTACTGTCCCAGCCTCGGTCCCCTCCGTTCCGCTCTGCCCACATCTTTCAATCCCGACCTGCAGCCCTCTGCTATCCCAGCCTCGGTCCACTCCGCTCTGCCCATGTCCCTCTATCCCAACCCAGCCACCTGCTGTCCCAACCTGGGTCCCCTCCGCTCTGCCCACATCCCTCTATCCCAACCCAGCCACCTGCTGTCCCAACCTGGGTGCCCTCCACTCTGCCCACAGCCCTCTATCCTGACCCAGCCACCTGTTGTCCCACCTGCTGTCCCAACCTGGGTCCCCTCTGCTCTGCCTACATCCCTCAATCCCGACCTGCAGCCCTCTGCTGTCCCAGCCTCGGTTCGCTCTGCTCTGCTCTGCCCATGTCCCTCTATCCCAACCCAGCCACCTGCTGTCCCAACCTGGGTCCCCTCCACTCTGCCCATGTCCCTCTATCCTGACCCAGCCACCTGCTGTCCCACCTGGGTCCCCTTTGCTCTGCCCATGTCCCTCTATCGCAACCCAGCCCCCTGTTGTCCCAGCCTCAGTCCAGTCCACTCTGCTCTGCCCACATCCCTCAATCCTGACCTGCTGTCCCACCTGGGCACCCTCCACTCTGCCCATGTCCTCTATCCCGACCACAGCTCCCTGCTGTCCCAGCCTGCGCCCCCTCCGCTCTGCCCACATCCCTCAATCCTGACCCGCAGCCCCCTGTTGTCCCAGCCTCGGTCCGCTCTTCTCTGCCCACATCCCTCAATCCCGACCTGCTGTCCCAACCTGGGTCCCCTCCACTCTGCCCACAGCCCTCTATCCTGACCCAGCCACCTGCTGTCCCAACCTGGGTCCCCTTCACTCTGCCCATGTCCCTCTATCCTGACCCAGCCACCTGCTGTCCCACCTGGGTCCCCTCTGCTCTGCCCATGTCCCTCTATCCCAACCCAGCCTCCTGTTGTCCCATCCTCAGTCCAGTCCACTCTGCTCTGCCCACATCCCTCAATCCTGACCTGCTGTCCCACCTGGGCACCCTCCGCTCTGCCCATGTCCTCTATCCCGACCACAGCTCCCTACTGTCCCAGCCTGCACCCCCTCCGCTCTGCCCACATCCCTCAATCCTGACCCGCAGCCCCCTGTTGTCCCAGCCTCGGTCCTCTCCGCTCTGCCCATGTCCCTCAATCCTGACCCACAGCCCCTGCTGTTCCAGCCCAGCTGATGCCCCTCAGTCCCATCCCACATTCTCCCCCCACCTTTCAAGTTTATTTTAAGAGGCGGCTACAAAAGCTCTGCAGCATTTGATGGCTACAAAGGGCTCTTGGGGCTTCAGGTTTGAGGCGAGTCAGGCATGAGGAATGTGTGTGCATCATGACCCCGATGTCAGCAGCCGCCCTGCTCCATGCCTGGATCAATCGCCTGCATGAGTCACTGAGCAGGGAAAGTAGGACGCGGGCAACTCCTGGCACAATTGTCCCCCCGAGTGGGGGTGGGCAGCCCCTGCATATGGAGCCTGACAGGGAACTAGGATCAGGGCGCTGGGCATATGCCAGCCACACACACAGCAAGGGCCCCAGTCCTGAGGCTGTGGAAGGAGGGACAGCTCTCCCCAGGGGGAGACACACTGAAACCAACTGGGGACCCTGGTAGCCCCCAGTGTTCCTGTCCCCAAAGTCCGGCAGAGATGGAGTTAATGCACACCTGAGAGTCAGGACTCCTGGGTTCTCTCCCACACACTGCTGTGTGATCCTGTCTGTCTTTCTCAGGGACTGACCTGACCCCCTTCACCACAGTACTGGAGCACCTCGCAATCCAGAACGGGTTGATCCCAACACCCTCATGTGACAGGGCAGGGCCATGACAGGTGTGTCACAGATGGGGACTGAGGCTCAGTGACTGGCCCAAGGTCACACAGGCAGTCTGTGGCAGAGCCAGGAACTGAACCCAGGGCTCCAGTCCTAGACTCGTGTCTGGTGTGGGATATTCTCCCCCACCCCTGGGTGCCGGGGTTGCCCGAGTGTCCCAGCCCTGGGAAATTTGCTGCCTGGCAGGACCCAGGTGATGGGTGAGTAACTGCACAACTTTAATCTGCAAAGTTGGCAAAACCAGTCATTAGTGACAGCCATATCTAAGGGACCTGTCAGCCCCGATCCTCGCAGGCCCCTCCTGGACTCTGATTTCCCCCTGGCATCCTGGCCAAATCCCCCATGCCCAACCCTAGACATGGCTGCATCTCAGCACCAGGCAAGGGATCCCTGTATAAATAGCCCCCACGTCCCTCCCCAGAGGTGGCTGCATTTTTGCCCTGGGTGAGGGATCCCTGTATAAACCGCACCCAGGCCCCACCCCAGAGGTGACTGCATCTTAGCACCGGGTGAGGGATCCCTGTATAAATAGCCGCTGCGGACCACCTGAGAGACAGATGAATCTTAGCACCAGGCAAGGGAGCCCTTTATAAACAGCCCCTGTGCCCTACCCCGGAGACGGCTGCGTCTCAGCACTGGGCACGGGATCCCACTAGGTTGGATGTGTAGAGTTGCTGGGGAACAGCTGCATCCCCCTCCGAGTGCTCCTACCACTCCCTGGTAATGAGGCATCGTGGATGGGAAATGGCAGGGTGTTTTCCATGGAGACCTGCTGGGGGGAGGAGCAGGATCTGGCTGGGCTGCGGTAACCAAGGGCCTTTCACAGCAAAGGCAGAGGGGCTGGGGGAGCCGGAGCGGGGGAGGCTGCATTGAGCTGGCACAGCTGGTGTGTTCCCAGCTCCCAGTTGAACCTTTCAGCCTGAGGGGAGCCTGTTACTAACAGCATGTGAGGCTACTCCTCTGCCTCCACAAATGCGGCCACCTCTGGGGCAGAGCATGTCAGCCAGGGAACTGCCACGCAGTAACATTGCAGAGGACAGCCGATCCTGCTCTGGGGGAGGCAGAACTAGTTCACCTGTGCACCGAACCATGTCTGGGAGGAAAGGACCCACTACCCAGCCCCCTGCAGCACAGCCCCCAAGTGCTGCCCTCGGGCAATGGGGCGAGCCCTGACTGCCAGGGGAGAGCCCCTGCTGCCCCCCACCCCACTCCCTGTAACACAGGCCCATAGCACCACCGTGAGGCCAGCACTGACTGAGAGGCGAGAGTGTCCCCTGATGAATCACCTTAACCCCCAACACTCCCACTGAGCCCCCCACCCATGGATGCATCCCCCCAACACCTCCACTGAGCCCCCCATCCATGGGTTCATACCCTCAACAACCCCACTGAGCCCACCCCACCCATGGGATCATACCCCCAATACCCCCTGACCTCCCCACCCAAGGGCTCATACCCCGAACACCCTAGGGTGACCAGATGAAACAGACAAAATATCGGGACACACGGGGGAAGCAACAACAACAACAAAAAAAAAACCGCCAGAGCGACCAAAGCTGCACTATAGGGACAAATGGCGTCCCGACCGTGCATTGGTCGGGACGCCGGACAAAGACCTAAAAATCGGGACAGTCTGATCACCCTAGAATACCCCCACTGAGGCTCCCACCCATGGGATCATACTCCCACTGAGCCCACCACCATGTGCTCATACCCCCAACACCTCCACTGAACCACCCACCCACAGGATCATACCCCACTAAGCTCTCCCACCCATGGGATCACAACCCAACAACCCCACTGAGCCCCCCACCCATAGGTGCATACCCCCAACATCTCCACTGAGCCCCCCTGGGAGTACACCCCCCCGCATGCCCAGCCCCCAGATTACACACCAACCCTGAGAGCCTCCAGCCTGGGGATCATATCCTTGCCCTGATTCTCACCCCTGCCAATATGACCTGATGCAATTCTGCCTTCTCTCATACCCCCCACTTCCCCGGCCTCCCAGCCTGAGTATTAATGAGCTGACCTGTCCCACTCTCCTTACTGCAGTGCTGGGGAAGGTGCTTAGGGTTCCCCTGGGCGTCAGCTGCTGCGGGTGAGGACAGGTTTTGTGGAGTCTGGCCCGGGGATGAAGCCAGCTGGCCTGACCAGAACTAGGCTGAGTCCCCCGCAAACTTGTAACCCATGTAGTGGGGAGCAGGCAGGGGTGGTGCTCACACCCAGCTGGCCAGTGACGGAGGTGAAAGGGGGCAGGTTCAGGGTGTTTTATCTGTTCCTCTAGTAGGTTACAGTGCTGGGGCGTCAGGCCTGCGGGATTCTATCCCTCGCTCTGGAAGGGCAGTGGGATGGGCTGGGAGGCACGTTGGGGGTGTCTGTGCACCTTGGGGGGTCACAATGCAGGTCTCTATGTGGTGCTGGGAGTAAGCAAAGTTGGGGCACTGGGCTGTCTCTGTCTCCGCATGGTGCTTGTGATCCTGCGCGTACCATGAGACTCCTGCACCTCCATCAGCGATGTCGTGGCCACAGATACCGAGCCGAATTGGGGGGCTCCCCCACTTCCCACCAGCGCCTGCTTCTCTGAGTATGGGGGGTGAGGCCCTAGCCAAACTCCCATCACCACCTCTGGGAACACTCTCCGCTGTCAGGTGACCTCATACAAGAGGGGAAGCCAGGTGCAGCTATAGAGCATGGAATGAACCTAGGCACCTTGATTCCCAGTCTCCCCCCCACCCCCGAATTCAAGAGGCCTGGCTGCCAGACTCCCATATGGACGGGGGGTGTCTCTGCTTTAATGCTGGCAGAAGATCTGCTGCCCCCAGCTATCACATGCAGCTTGCTCCCAGTATCTGGGTTTCCAAGGCTGCGGAGTGGGCTCATCCTTTCCCCCAGTCAGTGACCTGCATTGGGGCTGGATTGGAGCCGGTGCCCCCTAGAGGGGACAGGCCCCGTGCCCCATTCCCCACCCCCTGTGCCAGCCAGTTCCTGCTCTGGGTTTGGATTGGAGCTGGCACCCAGTAGAGGGGAAAGGCCCCGTGCCCCACTCCTCGCCACCTGAGCCAGCCAGTCCCTGCCCTGAGGCTGGATCAGAGCTGGCATAGCCTGCAGGGCAGAGGCCCCGTGTCCCAGTCCTTGATCTGGGTGTAGTGCTGAGTAGGATGGTGGGGTTCCCTTCCGGGTCTTGGTCGTGACCTTTGCAGGGTGGGCAGGGCTGGGGCACCCTGTGGTGGAATTCTGACCCCCCCACGTAGTAACCAGATCTCTCCCCAACACTGTTTTCAGAACACCACGTGAGCCGCTCCCGGAGGAAGAGCGTCCCTGCAGGGAAGCAATACAGCATCAACATGGACGCGCCCCCGGCACCCCCATTCCGGCCCTCGGTGAGAGACCTCCCCTGCCCTGGCACACACGGAGACGTGCAGCTACCCTCACACTGACACGTGGACCCAGGCACTTCTACTCACTGATTCACACCCCCCAGGCTCTCTCTCTCTCTCTCTCTTTCACACACACACACTCTCTCTCTCTCTCTCTGCCCCCTGTCACGGAGTCCCCGGGCGATGCTCTGGAACTGCTCCCTACGAAGCCAGTCAGGACTCTGGGGAAGTCTCCTTTCTGTGAGCAGACTCTCTGCAGGACACACACCTCACCCAGCTTCCACCTTCCTGGGTCTGATCTCGGAGCATTCAGCATCCTCTCTGGCCCTCCATGCCCTTCCCACAGCGAGTCCGCCCAGGCGGGGTCCTGGGGAAGCCAGAGGGTCCTGCCCCGCAACTCCACAGTCAGACGTGACTCTCAGCCAGCCAGTAAAATAGAAGGTTTATTAGACGACAGGAACATGGTCTAACACAGAGCTTGTAGGTGCAGAGAACAGGACCCCTCAGCTGGGTCCATTTTGGGGGGCAGTGAGCCAGACAACCCTGTCTGCACTTCACTTCATGTCCCCAGCCAGCCCCAAACTGAAACTCCCTCCAGCCCCTCCTCCTCTGGGCTTTGTCCCTTTCCCAGGCCAGGAGGTCACCTGATTCCTTTGTTCTCCAACCCTTTAGCTCTCACCTTGCAGGGGGGAAGGGCCCAGGCCATCAGTGGCCAGGAAACAGGGTGTTGGCCATTCTCTGTATCCAGACCCCTGCACACACCTGTCCTCTAGGGCTCTGCAATGATCATACACCCTTATCCCACCCCCTAGATACTTAAGAACTGCCTAGGGGAAACTGAGGCACCCCCACACTATTCAGAAGAAACATTAAGAACAGTCCCACTTTGTCACACCCCCATCTCTGCAGATCTGTCCTGTGCACCTCATGCCCTGCCCTTGTGCCTGCTCTGCCCATACAACTGTGTGATGTGGTGCGGTACTGGGCTGTTGGGCTGGGTTGTGCCTTGCTAGGAGGGGGAGCCAGGCTCTGCAGGACAGTGGGAGGGGGTAAAACAGGGGAGTATCCTGAACTTCCTGAATCAACCCAGGTGCCTGGGTTCTCTGAGAGGGTAGTGAAGTCAAGTGGTTAGAGACGGGGAGCTCTCACTCCCTTCCCAGAGCTGGGGATAGAACCCCTGAGTCCTGGCTCCCACTCCCCTCCCAGAGCCGGGGATAGAACCCCTGAGTCCTGGCTCCTGCTCCCACTCCCCCCGACAACCCACCAGCCTGCACTCCTTTCCCAGAGTTGGCACTAAAACCCAGGAGTTCTGGCTCCCTCAATGCCCCCTCCCCATCTCACTCTGTCTATCCCCTACCCACAGCAGGGCTTCCTGAGCCGGCGTTTGAAGAGCTCCATCAAACGGACAAAGAGCCAGCCCAAACTGGACCGGACCAGCAGCTTCCGCCAGATCCTCCCACGGTTCCGGAGTGCCGACCATGACAGGTGAGAGAGCCCCCCCGCCGGTCCATATCCCACCTCATGGCACTGCTGTAGAGAGCAGCACGGGGCTTCAAGGCACAGACCCTGCCCAGCGCTACCAGGGATCACTGCCCTGGTCGGGGCCCCCAGTTCCAGGCACACACAGGGTGAACTCTCTCTTTCTTCCCCATGGGGGCGGCTGCCCCACACCAGAGGCAGTTGCATCTCGAGGGATTCCTTGTATTAACAGTACCTGCAATCCACCTCGACAGCAGGCAAGCAGCTGTGGGGCTTCATTGATACAACTTTGTTATGACCTCGGGTGACAGGAGGAGGTTGCATGGGGGGGATTGTCCCCTCCAGTCCGTTCTCGGGGGTGGGCTGTGTCGCTTGTGTCGCTTTCAGAGGTGTGCTCTCCATGTGGGGGTTATGCAAGACTGGGAAAGGGGGAGTTGGAGGGAAGGAAGGTGTGGGGGGAGGGAAAAGAGGAGGGGGCATTGCGGACAGGAAGCAGCCAAGGATGGGAAGGAAGCTGGGGGAAGCAGAGGGAGGAGGGCAAGGAGGAAAGAGAGCAGTGGGAGGCAACTGGGCATTGGGGGGAGTGGGGCATGGGGGATGAGGCAGCCAGTGGTGGGGTGGGAATGAGGGAGCTGGGGGGGAGGAGACACCCAGTGGAGGGAATGGGGAGGGGAGGGGTTGAGGGAGGTAACCAGTGGGGGGAAGTGCGGGGGGAAGCAGCCAGTGGGGGGAAGGAAGGGGGGGGTAGCCAGTAGGGGAGATGGGGGTTGGGGGAGGCAGCCTGTGGAAGGGGGGGAATGGGAATGGGGGTGGGGGGAGGCAGCCAGCTGGGGAAGTGGGGCTGGCAGGCAGAAGCGGTGCTGCTGGGTGCCGGGAGCTGTTTATAGCCGGAGATGGTGGGTGGGAGCCAGGAGCAGAAGCCGGATCCAGCTTGGCAGAGATCCCAGCCCTGGCCCGACTTGTCCTCTCTGCCTCCCTGGATGCCGGAGCCTGGCCCGGCCCCCCACTCCCAGCCCAGGTCCCTGCCCTGCCCGCTGAGTCCTTGTGGCCCAGTAGGGAGAGTAGGGAGCCGGGAAGGCACAAGCAGGGGGGCACAGACACCTGCCCGAGTGGGTGTAAGGACATGGGGGGACCCCGGGTGCATGTGTATGTGGTTCATGTATGTCAGTGTGTGTGCACATTTGTGACATACGTGTGTGTGTGTGTGTGTGCGTGTGAGAAGTTAAAGCCATGCCAAACTTTTGCTGCATAAGGAGCTTAGTGACTCAGGATTGTGAGATTTCCATGTCAGGATCCAGCAAGATTGACCACAGGGGTGGTAAGAAAGTAACCCCCCCAACGCACACACGCACACACACATGCGTGCACACATGCACACTCAGGCACACACTCACAAATGTGCGCACATGCACACGTGCATGCACACGCTTATGCACACAGGCACACACCTGTGTGTGCACATACACGTTTGTGCACACACATGCACATATACATACACATGCTCGTGCACACATATAAACATGCACACACACATGCACACATGTGTGCACATGCATGTACACACTCATACACTCCTAAATGCTGGTTTGTAGAAGCTCTGCTCTAGGCATTAGGTGGGGCAAGTCTCTGGCCTGCACAATACCGGGGCGGGGGACGGGGACATATGTCACTGGATGATCACGATGTTCCCTTCTTGTCGTAAAACTTCTGCATCTTCCATAGCTGGGCGCAGCCCAAGCATGGCTGGCTGGGAACAAACCTAGGTGGGAGGGCTCCCAGAGAAAGGAAGTGGGGTGGAGATTGGGTGGGGGCTGCTCTGCCTGTGCCCCCGTATAGCACTAGAGGGTGCTATGCTGAAGGGGGTGGGGGCACTCCCTTCAGCGTCAGGGCTGGTCCCAGTGCCCCAGGTGGGGATGCTGTGCTCCAAGGAAGGGAAGGAAACACATGGGGCATGCACCCCAGTGTCCTGGCCACATTCGGGCACCAAGGAGTCCCTGGAGCCTCACTGGGGTATGGGTTGGATACAAGGTTCTCCTGCCCATCCAGTCTCACGCTCCTGGCCTGTTTGTATAGTCCCGTCGCCCCAGCCCAGAGGTGGCTGCATCTCAGTATTTGTGTGACGTATAATGTCTATAGGACTGTGCAGGCTCTCTGTGTATAGGAGGGGCAGGCATGTGGATAGAGGCTGTGTGGGGACATGGGGCAAAGTGGGGAGTGTCTGTGTTATTCCCCCCCGCTTTGTAGACACAGCTGGGATTGGTATCTGGACTCCTGGCTCCGCCCTAGGTTTGGGATCCCCCACCCTTATCCTTTCTCCATAGCCCAGTTGCCTCCTGTCTGGCTCTCCCGCAGTGTCCTCAGAAGCCCCCCAACCCCGCTTGGGCTACTCCCTCACAACCCCTGCCCCTCCCCAGCCTGGGCTTTCCCCTTTTCTACGTCTCTGGTTCTTCTGCCCCCAGCCCAGGCTTCCCCTTCCTTGCAAACCTGCCTCTCCCCCCAGCCTGTACTCCCTGCCTGACCCCCAGGCTCCCCCACTTAAAACTGGGTTTTCCCCCTTTCCTGTCCCCTGGGTCTACTCCAGGGCTCCCCTCCCCGGGCCCCTGCTCTGCCTGGCACCCCAGGCCCACTGCCGGCACATCCCTGCCTGGCCGGGTGAGTATTTTTAGCAGCGCCCGCCCCCACTCTGCTCCAATGACGGCAGAGCCGAGCCCAGCCGAGCTCTGAGTTGCTGCCTCCCGGAGACGCAGGGGCCTCTCTGCTTACGCAGCCCAGTCGCTAAAAATAACCCGCTGGGGCGGCCACTCACCTGCCCCAGCTGGGGGCTGCCTTGTGTGTCCTCGCCAGCGTGGGGCATCCTTAGGGGCTGGAAACCAGGACTCCTGGGTTCTATCACTGGCTTGAGGGATGGGGGAGGGTGCTAGTGAGTTTAGGGGGCTGGAAACCATGACTCCTGGGTTCTATCTCTGGCATGGAGGATCGGGGGGTTGGGGTCTAGTGGGTTGAGGGGGCTGGGAGCCAGGACTCCTGGGTCCCATCCCCTTCTCAGGGAGGGCTGTGGGGTTTAGCAGATTGGGTTGGATTCTATCCCCAGCTGAGATGGGGGAGAGGTTGGAGTCTAATGGGTTTGTGGTGGGGTTTGGGAGCCAGGATGCCTGGGTTCTATACCCGGCTCAAGGAGGGGCATGGGGTTTGGTGGATTTGGGTGGGGGACGACTGGAAGCCAGGACTCCTGTGTCCTCTCCCCAGCTCTGGAAGGGTTTGGGGGTGGGTGGGAGGCAGGACTCCTGGATTTTATCCCCAGCTTGAGGAGGGATGTGGGGTTTAGTGGATTTTGTGGGGTTGTGGGGGGGGGTGAGCCAGGACTCCTGTGTTCTCTCCCCAGTTCAGGTAGGCTGTGGGGTTTAGAGGGTTTGGGGCTGGGAGCCAGGACTCCTAGGTTCTATCTTTGGCTTTTGCCAGAGACTAGAGTGATTTTTGGAGGGGAGGAGGGTAAATCCCTTCCCCCTCTGTGTCTCAGTTTCCCGCTCTGTAACAGGGGGGTAATGGTGTTGACCCTCTGTCCCCCATTCTAATGTGGCCTGGTGTCTATGAAAATGCCATGTGATTTACCTGTGGGTCACAGCCTCCCAGGGTGATCCCCAGGGGCCCTGCGTGGGGCCCCCCTCCCCACTCAGTTAATTTGTGCATGTCTCTGACTCTTTCTCTCTCTCTCTCTCTCTCTTGTTCTGCGGTCCAGACCCCCCGGCAGTGCAGAATTGTCTATAGGGGCCCCTCCCATGGCCAGCCGCTGAATCCCCCAGGTACCCCCCGTCCCGGGCACCAGCTGTCTGTGTGGTCTCACCAGTGCCATGGCCACAGCTAGGGCATGTTCTGCACACCCCCCGGAAGGCTCTAGGACCCCCTGCCCCATAGCTTGGCTGCCCACACGCCCCCCTTAGCAGCTCCAGAGCCCATGTCTCAGTTGTCTTCCCCTCCCTCTTCCCCATGCTTGTGTCATGGCACCAGATTCACTGTGTTTGACTCCCCTGCACTGGACTCACTCCAATGACATGAGACACGGGGCCCCCCAAGTCCCCCCGTCTCACCGGCTCCCCTCCCTCGCAGAGCCCGCCTCATGCAGAGCTTCAAGGAGTCGCACTCCCACGAGTCCCTGCTGAGCCCCAGCAGCGCGGCTGAGGCCCTGGAGCTCAACCTGGACGAGGACTCCGTCATCAAACCTGTGCACAGCAGCATCCTGGGCCAGGAGTTTTGCTTCGAGGTACGGCAGCCAGCCCAGGGCACTCGCGCCTGCAAGGGAGCAGTGCCTTCTGGGTTCTGTCCCTGGCTCTGGGAGGGGAGTGTGGGCTCGTGGGGTAGAGCAGAGAGCTGGGAGCTAGGACTCCTGGGTTCCGTCCCCAGCACTGGGAGGGGAGCGTGGGCTAGTGGGGTAGAGCAGGGAGCTGGGAGCCAGGACTCCTGGGTTCCTTCCCCAGCACTGGGAGGGGAGTATGGCTGGGTACCCCAGTCAGGGAGTGTGGAAGGTACACGTGGCCCTGCTCAGCTGCTCCTCATTCTCTCTTCCTCAGGTCACCACTGCGTCCGGCACCAAGTGCTTTGCTTGCCGCTCAGCCGCAGAGCGCGACAAGTGGATCGAGAACCTGCAGCGAGCCGTGAAACCCAACAAGGTGCTGTAGTGGAGGGAAGCTGGGGGGAGGGGAGCCCCAGGGGAAAGAGGGTGGATACTGGCGACAGGAGAGCTAAAGGGCTGGAGGCTGGGTCCAGCTCCCCACAGCTGTGCACACGTGTCTCCACATGTTGGCTTGCTGCTCTGCTCCTCAGGAGTTGTCCCCCTGGGGCCACAGAGCCCCAGCTCCCCCTGCCCGGAGTTACTGTCACAGCCCCAATTTACCACAGAGCACACGCAGTGCCCCATAGCACCGACCCACCTGCCTCTTCCCGTTCCTAGACCCCATAGCACCAACCCCTGCCTACATCCTCATCCCCCTGCCTCTGCCCTGTAGCACTGACCCACCTGCCTGTTCCCATTCCTGTCACCGACCCCTGCCTGTGCCCTATAGCCCTGTTCCTCCTAATTGTCCCCGTTCCTACACCCATAGCACTGACCCCTGCCTACATCCTGATACCCCCTGCCTGCGCCCCATAGCACTGACCCACACACCCCATAGCACCGACCCCTGCCTACATCCTAATCCCCCTGCCTGCGCCCCGTAGCCCTGTCACACCTGCCTGTCCCCAGTCCTAAACCCCACAGCCCCGACCCCTACCTACAACCTGATCCCCCTGCCTACACCCCATAGCCCCGACCCACCTCCTGTCCCTGATCCTACACCCCATAGCACCGACCCCTGCCTACATCCTCATCCCCACAACTTGCCTGCGCCCGATCTCCCTGTGCTCCATAGCAATGACCCCCGTCTACCTCCCTGTGCCTCCCCAGGATAACAGCCAACCCTCCCATCTAACCTCCTGTTCCTCCCCAGGATAACAGCCCCCCTAATTCCCTGTGCCCCCCCAGGATAACAGCCCCCCCAACCCCTGTTCCTCCCCAGGATAACAGCCAGTCTCTCTCCCGCTTCCCCCCCAACCCCCTGTTCCTCCCCAGGATAACAGCCAGTCTTCCCCACCCCCACCCCTGTCAAACCCTCTGTGCCTCCCTAGGACAACAGCCAGCCCCCAAGTCTAACCCCCTGTGCTCCCCCAGGATAACAGCCCCCCCAACCCCTGTGCCTCCCCAAGATAACAGCCAGTCTCTCCCCCACTTCCCCCCCTAATCCCCTGTGCCTCCCCAGGATAACAGCCAGTCTCTCCCCCACTTCCCCCCCTAATCCCCTGTGCCTCCCCAGGATAACAGCCAGTCTCTCCCCCGCTCCCCCCCCAACCCCCTGTGCCTCCCCAGGATAACAGCCCCCCCAACCCCTGTTCCTCCCCAAGATAACAGCCAGTCTCTCCCCCACTTCCCCCCCTAATCCCCTGTGCCTCCCCAGGATAACAGCCAGTCTCTCCCCCGCTCCCCCCCCAACCCCCTGTGCCTCCCCAGGATAACAGCCCCCCCAATCCCTGTTCCTCCCCAAGATAACAGCCAGTCTCTCCCCCACTTCCCCCCCTAATCCCCTGTTCCTCCCCAGGATAACAGCCAGTCTCTCCCCCGCTCCCCCCCCAACCCCCTGTGCCTCCCCAGGATAACAGCCCCCCCAATCCCTGTTCCTCCCCAAGATAACAGCCAGTCTCTCCCCCACTTCCCCCCCTAATCCCCTGTTCCTCCCCAGGATAACAGCCAGTCTCTCCCCCGCTCCCCCCCCAACCCCCTGTGCCTCCCCAGGATAACAGCCCCCCCAATCCCTGTTCCTCCCCAAGATAACAGCCAGTCTCTCCCCCACTTCCCCCCCTAATCCCCTGTTCCTTCCCAGGATAACAGCCAGTCTCTCCCCCGCTCCCCCCCACAACCCCCTGTGCCTCCCCAGGATAACAGCCCCCCCAATCCCTGTGCCTCCCCAGGATAACAGCCAGTCTCTCCCCCGCTCCCCCCCCAACCCCCTGTGCCGCCCCAGGATAACAGCCGGCGCGTGGACAATGTGCTGAAGCTGTGGATCATCGAGGCGCGGGAGCTGCCGCCCAAGAAGCGCTATTACTGTGAGCTGTGCCTGGACGACATGCTCTATGCCCGCACCACCAGCAAGATGCGCACAGACAATGTCTTCTGGGGCGAGCACTTCGAGTTCAACAACCTGCCGGCCGTGCGCACCATCCGCCTGCACGTCTACAAGGACACGGACAAGAAACGCAAGAAGGACAAGAGCAACTACGTGGGCATGGTCAGCATCCCCATCGCCAGCGTCACCGGGCGCCACTTCGCCGAGCAGTGGTACCCGCTCAGCCAGCCCAGCACCAGCAAGAGCAAGGCTGGCTGCCCCGCCGTGCGCGTCAAGAGCCGCTTCCAGACCATGAGCATCCTCCCCATGGAGCTGTACAAGGAGTTTGCTGAGTACGTGACCAACAACTACCGCATGCTGTGCGCTGTGCTGGAGCCGGTCCTGAGCGTCAAGAGCAAGGAGGAAGTGGCCTGTGCGCTGGTGCACATCCTGCAGAGCACTGGCAAAGCCAAGGTACTGGGGGAGTGGCAGGGATGGGGGAAGAGTGGGAGGACAAAGTGCCCTCTGAATTGTCTGCCTCTCAGGTCCTTCTGGGCATGGGGTGGGGAGCTCTGGGGTGTTGGGTCCCCTCACTCACTCCCCTGCCCGGGCCTAATCCCTGCAGGATTTCCTCTCGGACATGGCCATGACGGAAGTGGATCGGTTCATGGACCGGGAGCACCTGATATTCCGGGAGAACACCCTGGCCACGAAAGCCATAGAGGAGTATCTGAAACTCATTGGTCAGAAATACCTCAAGGACGCCATTGGTGAGTGAGGGAGGGGGAGGGGTTTGCTTGCACTCGCAGGTGTGGGTGCGCACAGTCTGGGTCCTGTGCGTGTGAAGGGGGGCGTGCACCCTGCTCCCTGGGAGGCACATGGATCTGTGCACTGTGCCTGCAGGAGTCTGTATGCCCAGAGGGTGGGATCTGTGCTCTGGGGTTTAGGGGCGTTAGCGCTGCACCTAGCCTGGTGATGGGATGTGATCCCCAACCAAACAGCTGGTCCTGGCACTGGGATATGCCTGAGCTGGCATCTCACTCCATCTGGTCTCTGGAGAGGCTGGTGGAGCACCCGTCCCCAGGTTCAGGCTCCTGATGGATAGGACGGGGTGTGCAGGGTGGTAGGAGCTGGTTCTTGGGGCAGTGTCCAGCCTGGCACCCCCCTCCCTGCCCCCCTAGCTCTCTGCCCCCCTCCTGCAGGCGAGTTCATCCGGGCGCTCTACGAGTCAGAGGAGAACTGTGAGGTCGACCCCATGAAATGCTCCTCGTCCACCCTGCCTGACCACCAGGCCAACCTGCGTATGTGTTGTGAGCTGGCGCTCTGCAAGGTCGTCAATTCGCACTGGTGGGTGCCAGCTGGCGGGGGATGGGGGCATGTCCAGGGGCAGGGAGTGAGCAGGTGCTGTGCAAGGTTAGCTGTACAATTGTGCAGCATGGTGTGGGGGGATTTGAGGGCATGGGTGGAGGCAGGAGGTGGGGGGCCAGGAGAGGGAGGAGGTGGTGAGCTGCACAGAGGGCACTGAGAGTTCAGGGAGGAGCTGAGGAAGGTCTGTGCCCTATGGCGAGGTGTATGGGGGACTCTGGAGCTCACCGATGTCCCTGCCACCCCTGCACTCTGTTCCCATGGGAGCTGAAGGCCACCGGTGCCCTGTGGTCGGGGGCTCAGGGCTGTGTGTGGGTCATTGATGGTCCCTCTGCCCTCCCCACAGCGTGATTCCATGGGAGCGGAAGGAGGTCTATGATCTGGGGGGGGGGGGGCGCACGGGCTCTGGGGGGGTGGGCGCATGGGCTTTGGGGGTATATGGGCTCAAGAGGCCTGGGGGTCACTGATGGCCCCTCTGCCCTCCCCACAGCGTGTTCCCACGGGAGCTGAAGGAGGTGTTTGCCTCGTGGCGGCTGCGCTGCGCGGAGAGAGGCCGCGAGGACATTGCTGACCGGCTGATCAGTGCCTCGCTCTTCTTGCGCTTCCTGTGCCCGGCTGTCATGTCGCCCAGCCTCTTCGGGCTCATGCAGGAGTACCCGGACGAGCAGACGTCCCGCACGCTGACCCTCATCGCCAAAGTCATCCAGAACCTGGCCAACTTCAGCAAGTGAGAGATGCACGATGGGCCAGGGCATCAGGGTGGGACATCACGGGTGTGAGGAATGTTTTTCGGGGGGTCCTTAGGGTGCTACACCCTGCTGACTCAAGCGCCCCCTGCCCTTGGCAGGTTTCAGCTACACAGAGGAGTATGTATCATTCAGAGTGAGTTCCTGGAGAGGCCGCATAGTATGGGGCTGTATGTAGGGGGTGCTATACCCCTGTGCCCCCTGGCAGGGTCAGCAGCAAGGAGTACATGGCGTTCATGAACGAGTTCCTGGGTGGGAGTGGGCCAGCATGGGATGGGGCCTGGGTGTTGTATGGGGCTGTGGGGGGGTGCTGTACCCCACTGACCCCCCCCAACCCCATGCCAGGTTCGGCAGCAAGGAGGAGTACATGGCGTTCATGAACGAGTTTCTGGAGCTGGAGTGGGCCAGCATGCAGCAGTTCCTCTATGAGATCTCAAACCTCGACACCCTAACCAACAGCAGCAGCTTTGAGGGCTACATCGACCTGGGCCGCGAGCTCTCCACGCTGCATGCTTTGCTCTGGGAAGTCATGCCCCAGCTCAGCAAGGTACACAGACCTCGGATATGGGGCTGGGAGCCAGGACTCCTGGGTTCTCTCCCGAGCTCTGGGAGGGGAGTGGGGACTAGTGGGTTACAGCAGGGGGGCTGGGAGCCAGGTCTCCTGGGTTCTATCCCCAGCTCTGGGAGGGGAGTGGGGACTAGTGGGTTAGAGCAGGGGGCTGGGAGCCAGGACGCCTGGATTCTCTCCTGCCTCTGGGAGGACAGCCGGGATCCCCAGGTTTCATGCTGACCCCCTCCCCTGTCTTTCTGCCCCTGGTCCCAGGAAGCCCTGATCAAGCTGGGCCCCCTGCCTCGGCTGCTCAACGACATCAGCGTCGCCCTCAGGAACCCGCACATCCAGCGGCAGCCAAGTCACCAGGGGGAGCGGCTGCAAACCAAGCCTATCATCCTGCGGGGGCCGTCCTCTGACATGCAGCCCTACATGATGCGTGACCTCAACAGGTGGGCGGAGTCTGGGGATGGGGACCTGGGGGGCTGGAGAGCAGTGGGAGGGAGCAGGGCACTGGATAGGGCTGCAAACCCAACTCACGGTGGGGCGGCCAGGGAGCATCTCCCTCTGCCCCCGCCTTCCCCATGTAGGGTCCTGTCCAGGTCTCCTCCCAACACTAACTGCTGCCTCTGCTCCCCCTGCAGCTCCGTCGATCTGCAGCCCTACATGGTGCGGGGCCTCAACAGGTGAGCCCTGGCGCGGTCCCCACACTGGCCCCATACCATCCCGTACGCCCCCCTGCCGCCCCACCCACCCTTCCTGATGGGGAGCGACGCCATCATTCCCCTTCCTAGCCTTGCTCTGGTCCCAGGGGGACACAGGGAGTGAGCACTGCCCTGTTCTAAGGAGCTCTGCATGAGGCCTGAGCAGCACCAGGCTGGGCCCGTTCCCTCCCTTGGGGGCCCCTGAGGAGTCTGTGTGCAAGAGGCTCATCTGTGGGGAGCTGCAGGGGGACTAGGAATCCCCCTGCCAGCCCAGTGAAGGGATGGTCACAATCATGGTCTGCTCAGAGACTCCTCCGTCCCTTATCCCCCAGGGACCCTGGGCTGGGGCTGCTCTTCCCACCATCTGTCCCCTCCCAGGCCTGCTCACCGACTCCCCCATCCCGTGGGAGCCCTGAGTTGGGGCTGCTCTTCCCCCACACAGTCTGTCCCCCCAGGGCTGCTCACTGGGCTTGGGTGCTTTTCCCTCTCCGTCTGTCCCCCCAGGGCTGCTGACCAACTCCCACCTACTCAATACCCTAGGAGCCCTGGGCTGGGGCTGCTCACTGCTCCCTTCTTCCCATCCCCGCTGGAGCACTGGCCCCAGCCCTGACCACCTGGCCTCTCTGCACCCCCAGCTCCATGGACATGACCCGGTTGCCTTCGCCCACCAAGGAGAAGGGCTCCAAGGACATGTTCTTTGTGACACGCCCGCCCCTGGCCCGCTCCTCGCCCGCCTACTGCACCAGCAGCTCCGACATCACTGAGCCTGACCAGAAGATGCTGAGCGTCAACAAGAGCGTCTCGATGCTGGACCTGCAGGACAGCCGCATGAACAGCGTCTCCAACCTGCAGAGCGTGGGTGACATGCTCAACAGCAGCCAGGCCTCCATCACCGCCGCCATGGGACTGCGGCCCAGCCGCCTCTCGCAGGGCAGTGGCTCCAGCATCGCGGCTGGCCTGCGGCTCAGCCACATGGGGGTCACCACTGACGGGGCTGCAGCCCAGCAGCTTAGGGTGCCCCTCTCCTTCCAGAACCCCCTCTTCCACATGGCCTCAGATGGGCCCTCAGCCGCACCCTCACACCGGCCATCTGAGGGCAACCCCGACACCTTTGCCCCCTTCCACGGCTACAGCAAAAGCGAGGATCTGTCCGCTAGTAAGCACATCATCCACAGCCACAGCTACAGTGACGAGTTCACCCGCCAGGGCTCTGAGTTCACCAAGCGCCAGCTCTCGCTGCAGGAGAACCTGCAGAACATGCTCTCCCCACCACAGATCACCATCGGGCCCCAGCCCCAGCGAGCCCCACCCCAGCCGCAGCCCCAGGCCCCGCTTCAGCGCGGAAAGTCCCAGCAGCTGACGGTCAGCGCTGCTCAGAAACCCCGGCCCTCCAGCGGCAACCTGCTGCAGTCACCCGAGCCCACCTATGGGCCTGCCCGCGCCCGCCAGCAGTCAGTCACCAAGGAGACGCCCTCTGCGCTCAAGCCAACCATTACCAAGCAGGTGTGGGGAGGGCAGGAAGGGAGGCAAGGTGTGTGGGCGGTGGGGAGTGGAGTGGAGAGGTGTCAGCGAGTGGGGAGATGGGGCAGGGTGGACAGATGGGGAGTGGTACAAGGGGGTCAGTGAGGAGGCTCAGGGTTGGTCCTCAGGAGCGAAGCGTCAGCACTGCTCAGGGTGGGTCGCTGACCTTCAGGCGGGGATGGTGTTCTCTCTTCCAGGGGTCCCCACAGGGAGTTGGGGGGAGTCTCTGGGGCAGGGAGGGGGGGTCTCATTCCATGCTCACTAACTCTCCGCCCCCGCAGCCATCGCACACGCCTTCCACGCTGAACCCGGTCATGCCGGCCTCTGAGCGCACCGTGGCCTGGGTTTCCAACATGCCACACCTGTCAGCCGACATCGAGAGCTCCCACATCGAGCGCGAGGAGTACAAGCTGAAGGAGTACTCCAAATCCATGGATGAGAGCCGGCTGGACCGGGTAAGAGAACCCAGGAGGCCTGACTCCCAGCGACCGCCCCTGCTTTAACCCACTAGACCCCACTCCCCTCCACATGCCAAGGATAGAACGCAGGAGTCCTGGCCCCCAGCCCTTCGCAGTGGGGAGGCACGGAACCCCTGCCTCGAGACAGAAGTGCCCTCATGGCCATCACCTGGCCTCTCCCTCCAGGTGAAGGAGTACGAGGAGGAGATCCACTCGTTAAAGGAGCGGCTGCACATGTCAAACCGCAAGCTGGAGGAGTACGAGCGGCGCCTGATGTCGCAGGAGGAGCAGACCAGCAAGATCCTGATGCAGTACCAGCAACGGCTGGAGCAGAGCGAGAAGCGGCTGCGCCAGCAGCAGGTGGAGAAGGACTCACAGATCAAGAGCATCATCGGCAGGTGAGGGGCGGATCGGAGCGGTGGGGCCTTATGGTAGGGTCACTGGGTCCTGGGCAAGTGCGGGGAAGGTGGGGGCCACGGGGTCCCTGGCACATGTTGGGGAAGATGGGAGGTCACAGGGTCCCTGGCACACATGGGGGGCGGCTCATGGCAGAGGCACAGGGTCCCTGGCATAAGTGGGGAGATGGGGTCACAGGGTCCCTGATACATGGTGATGAGGGGGTCATGAGGTCCCCAGCACACAGAGGGGCTGTGTGGGGGGATCACAGGACCTTAGGGGGATCCCATCAGAGATCCTGAAGTCAGGGCAGGGAGGGAACAGTCCCTCTAGGAGCTGCCTTCCATCCCATTCCCCAGGTACCTGCCGTGGCCTCCGCCCCCCCTCCCCCAAGGGACCTGCTCCATCTGCCCCCTGCCCCACTGGGCATTAGCTGTCAGGGACCCTTGGCCTCCCCCCGCGGGAGCCCGGATTGACTCCAGTGAAGCCTGTCCCTACAGGTTGATGCTGGTGGAGGAGGAGCTGCGCAGGGATCACTCGGCCGCCCACGACGTCTCCGAACCCCGGAAACGCCTGCTCGACGCTCAGGTGGAAATTACAATGTCATTTTTCTTTTCCGTGTCTCCATTTCCCATCCCATCTCGTCTGCTGTCTGTCCCATGGGCAGGGCTAGTGCTGGGGGAAACCGATGGATGGACCCGGAGCAGGGCCAATGCTGGGGAGACAGCCTGATGAATGGACCCGGAGCAGGGCTAGTGCTTCGGGAAACCGATGGATGGACCCAGAGCAGGGGTAGTGCTGGGGAGACAGCCCGATGGATGGACCCGGAGCTGGGCTAGTGCTGGGGGAAACCGATGGATGGACCTGGAGCAGGGCTAGTGCTGGGGAGACAGCCCGATGGATGGATGGATGAAAGGGTAAGGGGCCAGGCTGGGAGAGCTGGATGGAGAAATGAGGGTTAGAGTTGCAGGACACAGACACACTGACCACCACAGCATTAGGACCAGGAGAGAGGGAGGCCAAGGGCTGGGAGAGGTGGACAGATGGATGGATGGGGAGGGCTAGCACTGTGTTAGCCCTATATGGGTTGCCTGCCTCTTGGCGACATAGGATCAAGGTACTCACAAGGTGAGGGGGCCAGTGCCCCCTTACGGTACTCTCAGAGCAGGCCTGGGATTCAGTGCCCCCTCAAGGGGATGGAGGTGGAGAGGGGCCCTGGGCAGTGGGGATTTCTGAGGAGATGCCATCTGGACACCATAAGAAACAGCCCCTCTCCCCATCCTTCTCTCCCTGACTTTTGAGCAACTCCACAATAAAACACTCTATTCCCCAATCATCCCCTCAGACAACCCCTACACATTTCCCCACGAAACCCCAAACCCCTCATATAGCTCTCCCGTAGCTACCCGAGCTGACACCATAACGCCCCCAATAATCCCCCTCCCACAGCTTCCCCGGTAAACTCGCAGCCCCCAGAGTTGCTCCATCACAGACTCTGAGAGCTTACGTGGGTCTTGCAGCCTGGGCAACAAGGGACATGGGACAGGGAAGAATAGCCTCCAAAGCTAGGTGTTGTGTTCAGAATCCTGGGAGGCCGTGGGGCCCGGCTCATGGGCCTAGTGAGGTGTGTGTAGGGAATGGAGTCCGAGGACACCATGGGGCCTGGCTCAGGGGCTAGTGACGTGTGTGCAGGGATTGGGGTCCGAGGAGGCCGTGGGGCCCGGCTCATGGGCCTAGTGAGGTGTGTGTAGGGATTGGGGTCCGAGGACACCGTGGGGCCTGGCTCAGGGGCTAGTGAGGTGTGTGTAGGGATTGGGGCGCAAGGACGCCATGGGGCCTGGCTCAGGGGCTAGTGAGGTGTGTGCAGGGTTTGGGGTCCAAGGAGGCTGTGGGGCCCGGGATTGGGGCCCGGCTCAGGGGCCTAGTGAAGCCCATGCGAGGATGGGGCCTGAGGAGGCCGTGGGGTCTGGCTCAGGGGCTAGTAAGGTCTGTGCAGAGATTGGGGCCCGAGGAGGCCGGGGGGTCCGGCTTGAGGGTAAGGTTTCCACCTGTCTATGATCATCCCTTGTTTGAGGTGGCTGTCCTGGGAAGTCTGTTGGGGCTCAGTATATGCTGCCCACTGGCCAGTTTATGAGCTTGAGAGGATCATCCCAGATGTCCTGGGATTTTTGTACCTCGGAGGTGGTAACTCTAGCTGGGATTGGAGCCAGGGGGAGGCTATGGAGCCTGGCTCAAGAGCCTAGTGAGACCTGTGCTGAGATTGGAATCAGAGAAGGCTTTGGCACCTGGGTTTAGGGTGTCCATGGGCCTGGGCTTGCGGAAGCTGGATTCATGGTCTTCAGAGGCAGCCATGGGGCTTTGTTCTGGGCTCCCAGGCATGGCTGCGTGAGGCCAGGAAGCCATGAGGACTGCTCAGTGGCCATCTCTCGGTGCGGCACTTGGGAGCTTGGACAGTTTTGTTGTCTAGGAGCCACTGCAGGGGGGCTAGATTAGTTTTTAGGAATAACACCTGTCCCTTATGTAAAGGGATTGTCTCCTATTTCATTGATTTGTGCCTTAGGACAGCCACCCATCCCTTATTTTCAGATGTATTGATATTGATTAAAACGGATGAGTTCCATTCTAAATATTACAGTGAAGCTTATGAGACTTGCATTGTATCCTGAAGGAGGGAGTAGACACGTACGCTCGAGAGACCAGTTGGTGATATGATAAGGGAAATGGTGCTTCCCTAAAAGGTCTTTTAAAATAAAGCGGGGTCCCTTATTTCCCCCATGCTTTCCCCTTATTTGCACCCTGCCAAGGTGGTCACCATATAGGTGTTTATGTCTGGATACCGGGGCTGGGTGCCCAGGGGTCTGTGCACAGATACCAGGCAGTGTGTATGTGTTAGGATTTTGAGGTAGCTCTGTAGCTCTAGCAGCTGTTCACCTGGCTGTCCCAGCATGAGCCAGTGGCAGGAATGTCTCCCCGCTTCCCTGGCTGTCCCCGTGTGCCCCAGAGCTGGGTCATGTTGGCCCTGGATCTGTGGGTGTAGCGAGGGGTCAGGGAGAGGGCTTCCATCATGATTTTCCCAGGCCCCTTCCCCCTGCTGCCTTCAGCACGTCACGGCCGTCTCCCACCCTGGGTCTGTGGACCCCTCCTGTTTTCTGGGGAGATGACGGAGCCAGCAACGGGGTGATCCGTGCTCCCACCGGGGGGCACCAGTGCCGGGGCCCTGACCCGTCTGTTTCTCTGCTCTTCATCCTAGCTTTTCATCAGGTAACTCTCTCTGACTCTGCTTTTGTCACGTGGAGGGATCGGGGGGACTCTCGCCGTTCGGTAGCAGATCAGGTGGGTCCTTTCCTCTCCTCCCCCTCAACCCCCATCTGCACACGCACCCCCTCCCCCTCTGTGCATCACCCCTCCCTGTAGAGACTAGCAAACTACCTTCTCCTTCCCCATTAGGTTCAATTAACTCCGTTGTCTGGTTGGTTCTATCCCCCCTGCCCCGCCGAGGGTCCAGCCTCTCCCTCTCCAGGGGGCCCAGACCACTGAGTACTGGCATGGCGTGGGGGGATTGAACCTGCACCATGGAGCCTGGTCAGAACATTTCACAAACACTGTGTCTCTCGGGGGCAGCGCTGCCGGGGCCACCTTCGGAGCTCAGCCCCAGGGCCTGCCCTCACCCTCCTGTTGGGGTCTTTTTCCAGGCCTTCTCATAAGCCTCTCGGTCCTGCTGGCTGCTTCCGCCAGCTCTGGGGCGCCACTCCGAACCCCCCAGGATCTGGGGGTCTCAGGCTGGAGCAGTTCCACCGTGGGGCGGCCAGTGGCTGAGACGAGAACATCAGAGTGGAGAACTGTCTGGGTGCTGCGTCGCAATCTCCTCAGAGCCGTGCTTCCGGCTGTGACGCAGCTGGGATGGGGAAAGGGGCCAGTTGGGTATGGGCACTGGGGGCCAGTATTTCTCTGGTCTTTTCCATCCCAATGCCCTCTGCTTGAGTGCTTCTCCCTGCGCTGCCTCTGAGGAGACCCCCTCACACCTTCCGCTGCCCACTAGCAGAGACAGAAGACGGGTCTAGATGAGCTCCTGGTCTGATCTGCACCAGCTGACTCATGCTGGGATGCAACACGAGGACCATTTAGTGGTACAGGACAGGAACCAAAGGAGAATCACGTGTGTCAGGAATAAACAATGTCACCTGTCAGCCTGTCCCCATCCTGTCTGCCCCCCTGCCCCCTGCTCCCTGACTCGGGGCTCGTCTGACGCTGGCCTGGGGTGCGTTCCCACCAGGGTAGCCCGTGAACCTCTCTTGGGGTAGTGGCAGTACTTCCGTTTCCTTGGAGCTGGGATGTTGGGAGTCACCAGGCAGCCTGTGCTGGCCCCCCTAACACCTCATGAGCTCTTCGCGGTGCTGGGAGATCCCTTCCCCCCGTGCCCTCACTTCACCCTGTCTTCAGCACAAAGCAGGTTTTCCCACAGAGAGCTGCATTCCTCTGAGGGGCGCTGAGCCTCGGGACCCAGGTCTTGCCCACGTGAGCATCTTGCCCACGTGAGCACCCTTCCCTTGAAAGGCTCGGGGAGCAGTGCTGGGAGGGAGGCTGAGGGGGAATCAGAGCTGGGGTGGAGGCTGACTGGGGAGTTAAATTGGGGGAATGTTGGGGGAAACGTCTCTCACCAGACAAGGGCAGTTAGTGTTTTGTTAGTGTCTGTGAGCGTCTTCCCCAGCGCTAATCCCCCAGTGTCATACCCGTCTTGTTTCCACCTCCTGTCTTGTCTGTCTACACCACATCTCACTGGAACCTGTAACTCCTATTGAATTGGGGAGGGGGAAGAGGGCTGTGTTCAGCTCCCAGGGGACAGAACCAGGGAGTCTGGGGCAGGGAGTGGGATCCTCAGGTCTCAGCTCTGAGCTACCCCCACTTGCAGGGAATCTCTTTCCCATAGCCCTGATTTCAGGTGTTCTGGCTTCACAGGGGCCAGGCTGCAGTGTGGGTGTCTGCGTCTCGTGTGTGCATTGTGAGGGGAGGGCATATACAGTGTAACGTGGGTGTGGGTGTGTCTGTGTCCTGTGAGCATGTGTGTTGGGGGGGGCACAGGTCTCAGCGATGAGAGCACAGTCCACCGTCCAGAGGGGGGTGCCCCGGAATGCTCCCGGGTGGTGCCGGACGGCAGGTGTGAGAGGTTAGTGTCCGCGTAGGGTGGGCGTGCGTGGGAATGTCATTCTCGGTGATGGTGTGGGGCTATGTTGGGGAGGGGTTAGCACGGACAGACTGTGATTCCACAGGGACCGGGCAGTGTTCCCCAAGAGCAGAGTGGGACACTGACCCACAGCCCTGAGCTGGGCTCCCATGTCATGGACTCAGCAGCTGCCTTGGCCTCATTCACACCCCCCTCAAAGCCTACCCTGTGCCAATAGGAACAGTGGGAGCAAGAGGCTGTTTGCCACCCCATGGCAGTGGGGTTTCTCCCCCTACTTGTCCCTAGCCTGAGTGGGCTGGGGCAGGTTTGCTGTGTCCCCAGTGACCTCCCACTGAAACAGCGCTGGGAAAATGTGAGCCTGTGAACTGGCAGCATGCTGAGCAAGGGGTGTGCCCCCAGGATTGGGGTTACACAGCAGAAAGGGGTATGGGGAGGGGAAGCTTTACCCGTTTCCCGACCTCCAGCGGGCCCAGCTCGTGCTGCTGCCCAGCTATTAAACTGGGTACTGAGTGCTTAGCCAAAGCCCCTCCTCTGGCTCAGTCAGGAGAAGCATCTTTCATCTAAGGCTGGGCTGGCCAGTTTGTCCTGCAGAGCTGTGCTGGGTCAGGGGCGACCCTAGTGAGGACGCAGATAGAATGGGGTAAAAGTGCCTTGTACCCTTCTAGCTTATTCCCCTTCAGGAATGGCTGGCTGCTTGCGGCACCTTTACATCACTGTGTCCACACTAGCAAGGGTGTCTGGCTTTAACCCCCCCAGGGCAGTAAAAGCAGGACACCATTCAGGTGTAGAGGAGCCTTTCATGAGAGCTGGGCTGCTGGTGAGGCCAAGATTTTCCAGGGTATTTAATGCCTGAGGATGCAGATAGGCACCTAGTAGGATTTTCAGAAATTTCCAAACAGGTTAGGTGCCCAAGTCTTGTCTTTGTAAATCTGGCCAGAAGTGATGGGCCCAAGCTGAGATAGGGAGCCTGCAGTAGAGCAGAGACTGGAACGCAGAGCTCCTGTGTCGCAGGCGAGCACCCTACTCACCACTCTGGCATTCCTCCCTATGGTAAATTAATATCAGGATAACTGTGTCTGCCCTGGGGTCCTAGTGGTACCCATGTATTAATAAGATGTCACCAACCCTAACTTACAGCTTTTAAGGGTAGACCAGGTTAGCTAGGTCTGTGTCGACCAGGTGGTAGCTGGCTGGGCATAGGGTTTGTCCAGCTGGATGCTAAGAGAAGTGAATTACAATGGGGGCGTTAACATGTTTTCCAGTAGGAATCCATTTTCTTTTGTCCCACTGTGCGTTTAGGGTGCACTGCTGGAGTCCAGTGTTAGCTAACACGCCCACCCCATGAACTGCCAGGCCAGAGAAAACGTGGGGCCATCCTCCTCTACTAGGGAAACAAGCAACAAATCCCCAGGAGAACCGCTACTGTTCCTGGGTTGGTGCTGGAGGCTCCTGGATCAGGTCGGCCCCATGGACCGAGCTGCCTGGGTGGATGTAGGCACTGGGGAAGACGGCTGGGGCAGGGGTTGCCATCTGGGTAGGTGTCTGGTGGGCGGGTCTGCAGTTTGAGCGGCTGAGCCCCCGTAACGTTAATAAATAAGCCTTTGCTCTGTGTGTCTGTTGCAGGAGAGGCAGCTTTCCGCCGTGGGTACAACAAACCCGCGTTTGAGCGGCGCCCTGGCCCAGCCATGGAACGGGATCCTGCCCGCCCAGCCACCGCCTCCGCCCCCGCGACTCCAGATCACGGAAAATGGAGAGTTCCGCAACACCGCTGCTGAGCACTAGCCACTGCCCCCGCGAGACGCGGCCCGGGGGAGACAGGGGGCACCCCCAGCCCGCAGCTCGGCGGGAGCAGCAGAGACCCTGGCAGGGACACAGTGCCCCTCCCAAGCAAATAAACCTGCACTGGGGGAGGCACCCCCTTTGCCCCCTCACCTTGCACCAGCGCCCCCCCCCCGTTCCGGCCCCCATGAACCAGCCCCCCACCCCCCTCCACCTGCACTGTCCTTGGGGACAGTTCAATGCTTTGAACTCAACTTCAGGGTGTTTTATAGCAGAACACAGATGACAATCTTACACCCCCTCCTCCCATACACCTTCCCTTCTCCTCCCAGAGGGAGCAGGGCTGACACCCCCCCCCATGGACCTCTGCCTCCCCTTGGAGGAAATTGGGACATTATCTCTTCCCCACTTCATCTCAGGAGTGGTCTTATCTTCCCCCGGCAGCCATTTTATGGTTTTGCCTCCTCCTTTCCTGGTGTGTGCGCATGGGAGGGGGGAGGGAGTAAACTCACCTCCAACCTGCCCTCAGGAGCCATGGCGGGGGGGGGGGGGCAGATAGGGGGCTGATTTTGGTTGGCCGTGTTCCTGGAGGTTTCATCACATGACCTAATCTTTAATGAAAGTTGAGTCTTTAATTCCTGGAGACAATCCTGGAGGGTTGGCAACTGAGACTGGAGGCAACTTGAGCCAAAGCTGTCCCCATTTCCCAGCATGTGGGGGGTCTCTGCCTGGCTCCAGCTCCCCGGGACAGGGGCATTCCCTAGAGTGGGTCGAGGTTTCACTAAGAGGGAAGGGCTCCCAGCTCTTTGTCCCAGTATTTCTCTCTCTCTCTCTCCCCTCCCTCAATGGGATATGGGTCAGGGTGGAAGGCTTGTGGAGTTGCAGGTACTCTCCCTGCCCCACCCATCACACGCTAGCCTCACCCCCAGTAAGGCAGGGCTGCCCCACACCACTGCCCTGGCTAAGGGAGAGACTACCCCCTTTCCTGCCTGTCCAGGGTCAGTGCTGGGGTTTGCCCCTCACCTCTGCCATTCCTACCTGGTGTCAGCACTGGGGAGTCTCCCCCCAGCTCCCACCTGGTGTCAGCACTGGGATCCCATCACCCTCTCCCTCTGCTCTCTGCGCTCTCTATACTCTGATAAAGGGCTTTGCCTGCTCAGCCCCTCCCTGCCCCCCCGTGTGTCCTGCACCCACCCCAGTCTTTGGAAATGACGATTCTCTAGACATTGGTCGGGTTTTTTTCGGGGGGGGGGGCATTGAGGGAGGGGCTTTTTCTTTCTTTCCTTCCTTCCTTCCTGTTCTCAGACCCCCCCCATCTCCCCAGTCTGGGGTTGGTGGGAGGGAACAACCAACAAACTAATTAAGAAGCCATTTCTCTGCCCACCCACGGGCGCGTGCAGGGCACCGGGGCGGGGGAGCGCCCCCCAACACCTGAGCACGTAGAACTGGAGGGGACTCTTGTGGCTATTCACCGTCGTGCTATGGTCTGAGCTGCTGGGTGAATGTGTTCAGCGCAGTGATTGTACTGGGTGTTTCTTTGCTGTTTCTGTGTCTCTATTTCAGACTCTGGCGAGGACAAGACTCGCCATTAACCAGCCCTCCTCTGCCCCCACCCCCACCTCAGTCCGTATTTCTTTTGTAAGGACTCTCCCCTTCCTTTCCCTCCCCCCCCCCAACAGTGGCGACTCGGGCGGCGCCATGATATTTATACGTATTAATTATTATTATTATATAAAAGTTTGTACATATGTGAAATTTCCTCTCCCCCACCCCGCCTCCCCCAGCTCATCCTGGCCGTATCGCCCCCAGGCTGGGTGCTGTAATTACCACCGGATTTGTACTGTACATAGACCTCTCCGGACCTCAGTCTCTGTACATAGCCCCCCCACCCTGGGAAGGGAGTTCAGGTCACGAGCGCCCGCCCCGATGCCGCGTTGGGCTCCCCGGGCGTCTCTCTCTCTCTCTCCGTTTCTTTTATGTCCGTTTTATTTTTTCTCATTTTTTCTGGAGTGTGTGGTGCCAACGGAGAAACGTTTAATAAACAGCGATTGTTCTTTTACGCCACCTTGGCCTGGGGCTGCAGGGCACAGCCTGGGGGGAGCACGGCCCAGAGGGGGGCTTCCCGCGGGGGTGCAGGGCACGGCCCGGGGGAGGGGCTCTATGGGGGTGCAGGGCACGGCCCGGGGGGGGGCTTCCGAAGGGGGTGGCTCCGCGGGGGTGCAGGGCACAGCCTGGGGGGGGCTCCCGCGGGGTTGCAGGGCACGGCCCGGAGGGGGGGCTCCGCGGGGGTGCAGGCTACGGCCCGGGGGGGGGCTCCGCGGGTTGCAGGGCACGGTCCAGGGAGGGGGCTCCCGCGGGGTTCAGGGCACGGCCTGGGGGGCGCACGGCCCGGGGGGGGGGCTTCCCGCGGGGGTGCAGAGCACGGCCCGGGGGGCGGGGCCCGCGGGTTGCAGGGCACGGTCCAGGGAGGGGGCTCCCGCGGGGGTGCAGGACACGGCCCGGGGACGGGGCTCCGGGGGGGCAGGGCCTGGGGGGTCTCCTGCGTGGGGGGCGCCCAAGGCGCTGCGGCGCCAGGGAAGGAGCAGAGCAGGTGTCCCCAGCCCCCTGGGATCTCAGCACCGCCCCCGCCAATCACAGAACGCTCCTCCTGTGGCCAATCAGAGTGCGGGACGAAGAAGGGGGAGCCTGGCCACTAGCCAGACGCTGGTTACTAGAGAGCTGCTCTGTGATTGGCTGAAGGGAGATCAGGCGCCCACCAATTGGCGGCTCCGGCTTCCAGGGTGCGACGCCGGCTGGGCGATCTCTGGCCCGCGTTGGCCAGGGGCAGGGCGTGTCTCAGGGGTGAGCTGAGCGCTGGTTGGCTGAGGCGCCCCAAGGTCAGCTGTTGGTTGGCCCGCGTGTGGGAGGAGCTGGGGTGGCTCGTGCCCGGCCAGCGGTTCGTTGGCCACGTGCAGGGGCGGGACTCGGGGGAAGGAAAGTCTGTGGGGGAGGGGCCAGGCTCGCTTTTGGTTGGCCAATGGCCACCCGGGGTGAGTGTCCTGCCGCGGTTGCCTGGTGACCCAGCTACAGTAGGAGGGAGTTTCCCGGCGCTCGCTCTCGGTTGGCGCGGGGGCGGGGTTTCCCGGGGCTCGCTGTCAGTTGGCCCGAGCGCGGGGGGCGGGGTGTCCCCGGGCTCGCTGTCGGTTGGCCCGGGCGCGGGGGGCGGGGTTTCCCGGGGTTCGCTGTCGGTTGGCCCGGGCGCGGGGGGCGGGGTGTCCCGGGGCTCGCTCTCGGTTGGCCCGGGGGCGGGGTGTCCCGGGGCTCGCTGTCGGTTGGCCCGGGCGCGGGGGGCGGGGTTTCCCGGGGCTCGCTCTCGGTTGGCCCGGGCGCGGGGGGCGGGGTTTCCCGGGGTTCGCTGTCGGTTGGCCCGGGCGCGGGGGGCGGGGTGTCCCGGGGCTCGCTGTCGGTTGGCCCGGGCGCGGGGGGCGGGGTGTCCCGGGGCTCGCTGTCGGTTGGCCCGGGCGCGGGGGGCGGGGTTTCCCGGGGTTCGCTGTCGGTTGGCCCGGGCGCGGGGGGCGGGGTGTCCCGGGGTTCGCTGTCGGTTGGCCCGGGCGCGGGGGGCGGGGTGTCCCGGGGCTCGCTCTCGGTTGGCCCGGGCGCGGGGGGCGGGGTTTCCCGGGGCTCGCTGTCGGTTGGCCCGGGCGCGGGGGGCGGGGTTTCCCGGGGCTCGCTGTCGGTTGGCCCGGGCGCGGGGGGGCGGGGTTTCCCGGGGCTCGCTCTCGGTTGGCCCGGGCGCGGGGGGCGGGGTGTCCCCGGGCTCGCTGTCGGTTGGCCCGGGCGCGGGGGGCGGGGTGTCCCGGGGCTCGCTGTCGGTTGGCCCGGGCGCGGGGGGCGGGGTTTCCCGGGGCTCGCTCTCGGTTGGCCCGGGCGCGGGGGGCGGGGTTTCCCGGGGCTCGCTCTCGGTTGGCCCGGGCGCGGGGGGCGGGGTGTCCCCGGGCTCGCTGTCGGTTGGCCCGGGCGCGGGGGGCGGGGTTTCCCGGGGCTCGCTCTCGGTTGGCCCGGGCGCGGGGGGCGGGGTTTCCCGGGGCTCGCTGTCGGTTGGCCCGGGCGCGGGGGGCGGGGTTTCCCGGGGCTCGCTGTCGGTTGGCCCGGGCGCGGGGGGCGGGGTGTCCCGGGGCTCGCTGTCGGTTGGCCCGGGCGCGGGGGGCGGGGTGTCCCGGGGCTCGCTCTCGGTTGGCCCGTGCAGACCTCGCTGCTGGGACTCGCCCTCCTGCACAGCTCGCCGCAGGTAAGAGCTGAGTTCAGCGCTCCCGCCCCCCGCCGCTGGGGTGGGGGAGTGTCCCGCCGTGGGGCTGCACACGGCACTGGGGCGGACAGATTGTGTGCTCGGTAGGGTAGTGATGCTGGGCAGAGGTGTAGGGTTCCCCGGGGGCATTGCCGTGGGGCAGGTGCTTGGGGGGGGGCGTTTGAGGGTCCCTGCTCCCGCTCTCAGGATCCTGGTCTGTGAAACACTCATTTTACCCCCTGTCCGGGTCCCTCTGACCCCACAGTGGGGATGGGAGGGTTGAAGGCCTGGTAATGATCCCCCAGTGCTTTCTCACAACCACCCTGCACCAGCGCTCTCCTACAACAGGTGATGCCGTGGAAAGGGTGGGTTAGGGTGGGGGTGTTTCTCTGGGCTCCAACACCCCATCTGTCCTGCTCCATTAACGTTTTCCTCCTGCAGCAGACAGTGCTGGGGTTGGAGGTTTCTTGGGGCTCCAGCCCGTCCCTGCATTCTGCTACTCCCCATACAGTTCTTCTCCTCCCTATGGCAGGCAGCACCATGGGTAGGGAGTTTTTCTTAGCCACAGCATCCTTCACTCCCTGTCTCTCCCGTTGCAGTGACCTGCCCTGGGCAGGCAGTGCCATGGAGCCCGAGACCCGCAGCATCCAGATTGAGTTCCCGCACTATGCTGCGGTGCTGCTGGAGTCGCTCAACAAGCACCGCTTGGAGGGCAAGTTCTGTGACATCTCCATCCACGTGCAGGGCCGGGTCTTCCAGGCTCACAAGAGCGTGCTGGCAGCCTCCTCTCCCTACTTCCATGACAAGCTGCTCCTCAATGACACCAACTGCATTGTGCTGCCCACTGTCATTGAGCCAGAGGCCTTTGAGAATTTGCTACAGCTCATCTACTCTGGCCGCCTCAAGCTGCTGATGGAGGCACTGCCCAGTCACCTGCTGGTGGCCAGCGGGCTGCAGATGTGGCAGGTGGTGGACCAGTGCTCTGAGATCCTTAAAGAGCTGGAGGGAGGCCCCTGCCGGCCCTGGTCCAGCCGGGCAAGCGAGAGCCAGTCCCCCAGTAGCAGCAACTATTTTGCTGTGAAGGATGATGGGGAGCCAGGGGGCAGCAGCTCAGAGGGGCCTGGGCATGGTGGGGTGTCATCAGGCCGGCCAGCACCAGGCTGCCCTGACAATGAGGTGATGAAGATCCGGGTGTCACAGGAGGAAGAGGAGGAGGAGGAGGAGGAGGAGGAGGAACATCAGGCCCAGATCTGCAGCGGCTCAATGGACAAGGCCGTGAAGATTGTACTGGAGGAAGATGAAGAGGGTGGTGGCAGAGGAGGCTCCAAGGGGCCGTCTTCAGGGGAGCTGGACAGCGCCTTCCATGGACCCCGTGACCACCCCAAGATCTTCTACATCAAGCAGGAGCGCTTTGACCCTGACGAGGCAACAGTGGCAGGACTGGGAGGTGGTGTGAGTGCTGCAGGTGAAGCCAGCTTTCTGAAGTCGCTGGCACAGGGGCGGGCATTGGGCATGGCTGAGGTTCAGGGCCTGTGCCAGGCAGAGTTCCAGCCAAGCAGTGAAGTCAGCTACATAATCCCTGCTGCGGGCACTGGTGCCACCTCCTCCTCTTCCTCCATTGCTGCCCCTGGCTTCACCATTAAGGCCCAGCCCCTCTCCTCCGATGAGGCCAGCTTCCCCCAGAGCTCCTGGAAGCCAGTGGACCTACATGGCAATGAGATCATTGCCCATGCGGTGCATGGCCAGGTGGTGCATGCACCTGTTAAAATTGTGACGGCACCTGATGGAAAGAAGTTTGGCTGCCTATGTGGCAAGCGCTTTGCCGTCAAGCCCAAGCGTGACCGGCACATCATGTTGACCTTCAGCTTGCGCCCGTTCGGCTGCTCCGTCTGCAACAAGAAATTCAAGCTGAAACACCACCTGACGGAGCATATGAAGACCCATGATGGGAACCTGTATTCATGCGAGGACTGTGGGCGCAAGTTCCGTGTGCAGAACTGCTTCCTCAAGCACAAGGAGCTGTGCAAGGGCCAGGGCTGGGCCACTGCTTGCTGGACCTACAAATAAAACCCGGGGCGGGACTGAGTGGAGGACTCCTGCCAGCCTTCTCTAGGCCTGATCCAGCCCCTGAGCTTTGTTGCTCTGTATCCTTGCAGCTCTGCCCTCCTGAGCTTGGTAACCTGCTCTAGGGCCCCGGGGACACCAAAACATGAAGGGACACAAATGGGAGCTGGGCAGGCCAGGGGATTTGGCCCCAGCATGGTGGCTCCCCATGCTGCTCCATGGCTTAGTGTTTCCGACATACAGAACTTGCCATGGGTCAAAGGGGGGAGATAGAGAAAGCGAGAGAGCCCCAGGCTAATGTAGGAGCTCAGGGCAGGAGGGTGGAGCAAGAGGCTGATGGGAACCTCAAGGCAGGGGATTAACAGCCACATTACATCCCTGTTCCCAATCTGGCCCTGCCCTCCTCTGAAAGGATACTGCTCTGTTGTGAGTGAACTCAACTGCTGGATCCCACTTACTCTCTGCCCAGACGCAGCTGAGTGAAGTTGTGTCACTGTTCCTGGCTCTGGGTTTATAAGGCATACTCCCAGGTGTGGATTCCATGGCTGCCACCTTTCCTTGGGACTTGGGAATCTGTAGCCTAGCCACCAAAACCAGCATCTCAGCCTTCCCCAGCCCTCAAGTGTTGGTACACATTCCCTCAGAATCTGCCTTGCTGTGGGCACTCAGGGCTGATGACTAACCCCTTAGGGACAATAAGGTAGGTAAGCAAAGAACACAGGCTCAGCAAAGTGATTTCTTAACCATAGATACTTTAGTCTTAAAGCAGCGGAGTGTTACAGATCTGTGAAAACCACAGTCCTGAGCTGCCCTCAAGTCTGATCTCACTCCTTCTGCGAGACTGAGTTCTGGTCAGTGTTCCAGACAAGGCCAAGTCCCTCCTGCCTTCTTTCCATCAAGCCTGGTCTTGTGGAGTATGGCAGTGGACAGCCTGCCCTTCTCCGGGAGCACTCCCCTTAAACCTAGTCTTTGACACTTTTGGACCATGAGCCCAGTCTAGGATATTCCAACCCCATGCCCTGTGAGACCCAGGGAAGAAAAACATTGTCTCCTGAACCAGGCCAATCTTTGAATCATCCAAAGTTGATGGGCTTTGATGGTCCAGTCGTTGATAGTCCTTTCCCTGGCAGGGCACTGTCTGGAATAGACTGGCTTTGTCGAAGTCAGGCTGGCTTTTCAACACAGTGCACAAAATGAGAGAGAGGCGCATAAACAGAAATCAAAGCCAAATGCCGTTCACCATTTGGTACAGACATAACTCTTTTCTGTTGCTGCCACGGCTAGGTCAGTAACCTGGAGGCTACCAACCCCAGCACTGTGGCAGGCATGGGCAGGATGGGGAAAGCTCAGTGTGGGAGCCATGGCGATAGAACCGTAGTGGGTTTTGCCCAGGTTTCCTGGTCCTGCAGGGAGGCTTTTGGCTGTATTGCTCCCACTGTCACCCCACCCTCCTTCCAACCAGGCCCAGTGTGAGCTCCCCCTCCTGCCAGAGCAGCTCAGCCACTCCATTCCCAACCCCTTCATTGTGCTGTGTGCCACATCCCAGGCCTGGGGACTCAGATTCCCCTGTGAGCCCCAGCACGGGACTAGGGTGGGTTGGGGACAGGGGTAGAGACTGGTGTAAATGTGCTGTACGCTAGAGAGTGTGGGTCTTTGCACACCCTTCTAATGACTGGTGCACAAAGCAGGTGGCAGAGTGACATGTTCAGAGCAAGCGGTAGAGGTCAGTTTTGTGGAGCTGAAGTCCCTGGGTCGCTTCGACCATGACCCATGTGGGGTTGGGGTTGTCAGCCCCTCTGCAATCCCCTTACCCTGCTTGATTTCTCCCCCTATCTTCTGGCTTTAGCAGCCACACCCATTCTTGTCCCTGGCTTCCTGCTATGGGTGTGTTTCTTATTGACCTTGTTTTATTTGCCCTCTTCTTCCTACCAGTTCCTTGCTGTGGTTCATGCCCTTTCCCACTGGCATCACTGGCCCGGGTGAGAATCTGTTTCCTTGAATAACACCTTGAGCCTTCTCACTCACCCAAAGAGGAAAAGCCACTCCCTTGTTTTTAACTGTATGCACCACCCTGGGTCCCCCTGCATGGGCTGTGCACACACACCTCTCCCCGCCAGCCTCTGCTCTTGGTTAAGAACATAAGAATGGCCATGCTGGGTCAGACCAGTGGTCCATCTAACCTCATATCCTGTCTTCTAACAAAAAGAAAAGGAGTACTTGTGGCACCTTAGAGACTAACCAATTTATTTGAGCATGAGCTTTCGTGAGCTACAGCTCACTCTAACAGTGGCCAGTGCCAGATGCTTCAGAAGGAATGCATATGACAGGGCAATTTATCGAGGGGCTATCCCGTGTCATCCAGTCCCAGCTTCTGGCAGTCAGAGGTTTAGGGACACCCAGAGCATGGGGTTACATTCCTGATTATCTTGGCCAATAGCCATTGATGGACCTGTCCTCCAGGAACGTATCTAGTTCTTTTTTCAACCCAGTTATACTTTTGGCCTTCACAACATACCCTGGCAATGAGTTCCACAGGTTGTCTGTGTGTTGTGTGAAGAAATACTTCCTTTTGTTTGTTTTTAAACCGGTTGCCTATTTAATTTCATTGGGTGACCCTGGTTCTTGTGTTATGGGAATGAGTAAATAACATTTCCTTATTCACTTTCTCCACACCCTTCATGATTTTATAGACCTCTGTCATCTCCCCCCTTAGTCGTCTCTTTTCTAAGCTGAACAATCCCAGTCTTTTAACTCTCTCTTCATATGGAAGCTGATCCATACCCCTGATTTTTTTTTTTTTTAGTCCTTTTCTATACTTTTTGCAATTCTAGTATCTTTTTTGAGAAAGGGGACCCAAACTGCACACAGTATTCAAGGTGTGGCCATACTTTGGATTTATTTAGTGGCATTATGACATTTTCTGTCTTCTTATCTATCCCTTTACTAATGGTTCCTAACATTCTGTAGCCTCTGTGTTGGGTTCAAGGATCTTAATTCCTTCCCTGTTGACTAGCTCAGAAACAGTCTGTGTGGATGCAAATCAGGTTAGCTTGTTCCAGAGCAGGGTGCTGCTCTAGCAGGGGGTCCATACACACCAAGCTTTTCTGACCCAAGTAGCTTCAGTTTTCTGCATGTTTTCTTTTGTCCCTGCCAGAGGGGAGACAGCTAAATCTGGCCATCTCAGCAAAGTAATGGCTGGGGCGGGGATAGGGTTGTAACTACTAGTGTCTCAAGGTTGCCAGTGCCAAGGCCTATGGTGAAGGGAACCAAATAGGGGGATTCAAATGGAGAGAGCTGAGAGTCACTGGCCCAGGAGCTCTGAAACAATCCCCACACAGTGAGGGACTGGCAGGATTCCTTCCCTGAGGGGAGGGCTGGGTGAGGATCAATCTTGCCTTGGGCTGTGGGACACAGAGGCCCAAGGATGGTTCAGAAACACTAGCATGGAGGGAAACAGACAGGGAGAGTTCTGTGAAGAGGGAGGGTTGAGGAGAGGGGTGTGAACCAATTAGTGCAACGGTTCTTGTGTGTAGCACTTGTACAAACCCAAATCTCTATATTGTATAAAATTTTGCTATGGAATCTAAGCAGATTTGCAAGAGTTTCATTTTGACCTTCTCAGGGCTGCTACAGATGGAAAAAGGGCTAAACCCTGTCCCTGTTACCAGCTTCATCCTTGGACACCTGCACTGTACACCTCTGCCCCCTCCATGGGTGCATACACCCCCTGCCCCCTCATATCCCCCATACACTCGTGCCTACCCCCAGACACCCCCTGCCCCCTCTTACCCCCAGATGCCCCCTGCCTTCCCCAGACACCCCCTGCCCCCCTCATATCCCCCAGACGCCCCCTGCCTTTCCCAGACACCGCCTGCCCCCCTCATATCCCCCATACACTCGTGCCTTCCCCCAGACACCCCCTGCCCCCCTCATATCCCCCAGACGCCCCCTGCCTTTCCCAGACACCGCCTGCCCCCCTCATATCCCCCATACACTCGTGCCTTCCCCCAGACACCCCCTGCCCCCCTCATATCCCCAGATGCCCCCTGCCTTCCCCAGACCCCCCCTGCCCCCCTCATATCCCGCAGACGCCCCCTGCCTTCCTCAGACACCGCCTGCCCCCCTCATATCCCCCATACACTCGTGCCTTCCCCCAGTCGCCCCCTGCGCCCCCACCCCACATCCCCTGTAACGAGGCCTCAGGCCGCGACCTCTGACCCCGTGTAGGCCCACCCATCGATGGGCTCCCGGGACTGAATCGAGGCCTTGACTCCCGCCCCCTCGGACACGGGGCTTTTGGGCCAATCGCAGCGCCGCTTCTGATCCTTCCGCCAATCAGAAGAGCATGGGGGCGGAGCTCAGCACTCGGCCAATCCTCGTGCAGGAAGGCTGACTCCGCCAATCAGCGCATGTTGGCAAGCGCCGGCTCTGGAAGCTGTTGCCATGGAAACAGTTTGACTCAAGCCCGGGACCCGGTGGAAGCTACAGAAAAGGGGGGGGGGGGGTCCCTCGTAACCAAGGAAACCGCCCCCGCCCTGCCCACCGCTCCGTGACCCCGGTAACCGGCCGCCCCCCGCCTTACCCGTCGCTCTGTGACCCCAGTAACCGGCCCCCCCCGCGCTGCCTGTTGCTCTGGTAACTGCCCCCCCCCACGCTTCCCGTCGCTCCGTGACCCCGGTAACCGGCCCCCCCGCCCTGCCCGTCGCTCCGTGACCCCGGTAACCGGCCCCCCCCCCGCCCGTCGCTCCGTGACCCCGGTAACTGGCCCCCCCGCGCTGCCCTTCGCTCCGTGACCCCGGTAACCGGCCCCCCCCCCGCCCGTCGCTCCGTGACCCCGGTAACTGGCCCCCCCGCGCTGCCCTTCGCTCCGTGACCCCGGTAACCGGCCCCCCCCGCCCCCGCCCGTCGCTCCGTGACCCCGGTAACCGGCCCCCCCGCCCTGCCCGTCGCTCCGTGACCCCGGTAACCGGCCCCCCCCCCGCCCGTCGCTCCGTGACCCCGGTAACCGGCCCCCCCCCCCCCCCCGCCCCGTGACCCCGGTAACCGGCCCCCCCCCGCCCTGCCCGTCGCTCCGTGACCCCGGTAACCGGCCCCCCCCCCGCCCGTCGCTCCGTGACCCCGGTAACCGGCCCCCCCCGCCCCCGCCCGTCGCTCCGTGACCCCGGTAACCGGCCCCCCCCGCCCTGCCCGTCGCTCCGTGACCCCGGTAACCGCCCCCCCCCACGCTTCCCGTCGTTCCGTGACCCCGGTAACCGGCCCCCCCCGCCCCCGCCCGTCGCTCCGTGACCCCGGTAACCGGCCCCCCCCGCCCTGCCCGTCGCTCCGTGACCCCGGTAACCGCCCCCCCCACGCTTCCCGTCGTTCCGTGACCCCGGTAACCGGCCCCCCCGCCCTGCCCGTCGCTCCGTGACCCCGGTGCCTGCGCCGTGTGAGGGGGGATCCACCATGGCGCGGCGGCGGCTGGAGCGGGCACCGCTGGAGTCGCGCGGCAGGGAGAGGGAGGAGGCAGCGCAGGGTCCCGCACGACTCCGCATCCGGCACCAGGTGCCGCTCAGCAGTGACCCACATGGGATCTACAGCCTCCGCTTTGCGCCGGCCGGGGGGCGCCTGGCAGCCGGGTTCGGCAACGGGGCTGTTCAGGTACCGGGGCTACAGGGCGGTACCGGGGGAAGGAGAGTTGGAGGGTAACAGGGCCACGTGGGTAGCAAGGGGAGGGGAGTTGGAGGGTAACAGGGCTGCGTGGGTCCCTGGATGGGGTTGGAGGGTACTGGAGGGGAAGCAGGGGTTGGCGGGTAACAGAGGAGAAAGAGATGGAGGGTAGCGGGGCCACGTTGGTACTGGGAGGGGGTTGAAGGGTACGGGAGGGAGGAGAGGTTGGAGAGTAATGGGGGGATGGGAGGTTGAAGAGTAACAGGGCTGTGCAGGTACTGGGGCAGGGGCGGGGTTGTAGGGTAACGGTGGGGGAAGGGGAGGTTGAGGGTAACATGGCCATGTGGGTACTGGGAGGGAGCTCGAGGGTAACAGAGGAGAAGGGGATGGAGGGGAACAGGGCCCGTTGGTACCGGGAGGGGGTTGAAGGGTACCAGGGGGAGGAGAGGTTGGAGGGTAACAGGGTGGCTTGGGTACCAGGAGGGGGTTGGAGGGTAATGGGGGGATGGGAGGTTGGAGATTAACGGGGCTGTGTGTGTTCCCGGGAGGGGGTTGGAGGGTAACGGGGTTGGATGGTAACCGAGGAAGGGGTGGTGGAGGGTAACGGGGCTGCGTGGGTACCAGGAGGGGGTTGGAGGTTAAGGGGGAAGGGGAGGTTGGAGGATAGCGGGGCTGCGTGGGTACTTGGAAGGGGTACCGGGGGTGGGTGTAATGCCATTCCTGTCACGTCACCCATCCCATTCTCCATTTTCCCCCTCACTCTCAGATTGTGAACGTGGCAACAGCCTCCCTGCACTCGTCCCTTTTCCGAGGACACCGTACACGCCATGCGATCACTGCCTTGGCCTACCACCCGGGGAGACCCAGCCTGCTCCTGGCTGTGGGGGCTGATGGCATCATCTCTCTCTATAGCATGGACTCGGAGACGCTGCTGGCGACAGTGACAGGTACGTTCCATAGGGTACCTTGTCACCATGTGCCCAGCGGATGGGCCTTTCCCTCTTCTCCCCAAAGAAAGGGCTGTGAGAGGTCTCTTCTCCAAGGAAAGGGCCAGGAGCCCTGGCCCCATGGTGTGGGGGGTCAGTGAGCTGGGGGAATCCCTTCCTCACCTTTGTCCTTGTTGCTGGGGTAACAGCCCTTGCTAGCTGCTCTCCGCATGTCTGTCCCACCCCAGAGAAGGAGAATGAGATCAATGCCATGGATTTCTGCATGGATGGCAGCACCTATGCCACAGCTGGCAAGGACCGACATATTCGGCTCTATGACAGCCATACCAACCAGGTGAGTGGGGAGGGGCATGCCAGAAAAGGGTGCACGTAGCACAGATGGAGGGAGGGGTGGTGCTAGGGGAGGGCTCTATCTGGATTGGGGGTGGGAAGCAAGGATGGGGTGCGTGTGTGTGTTGCCCCTGCTCCCGCCTGTGTGTCCCAATCACCCCATGACCCAGATTCTGCTTCCCTTCCCCACAGCTGTCCCACATTCTGCAGGCTCCTGACTTCATGACTGGGGATGTGACACCGAGCAGTGGGCACTCTCGCCGCATCTTTGCTCTCCGCTTCCACCCTGGAGAGCGCCATGTGTTCCTGACAGCTGGCTGGGATGACTGTGTGAAGGTGAGGCCCTGCATTATGGGTGGGTATGGTTGGAGAGGTAGCAGGAGGAAATGGAGGGGGCTGTGTCTGTGGCCTCTGGCTAATGGGGAGGGGTTCTGGATGCTACCATTGTTACCTGTCTCTTATCTGTGCCTAGATCTGGGACAAGCGGATGGCAAAGGAGGCTCAGAGAGTGATCAATGGGCCTCACATCTGTGGCCCAGGCCTTGACATCCAGGTGAGATGTGGGAGGTGACAGGGGGACAGAGGGCGTGAGCTACACTGTGTGGGCATGCAAAGTCCTGGCCAGGGCTGGTCTGTGCTGACTTTTCTTGGAGCTTCTGCACTGACCCTGAACCAATAGCTCTGGGATCAGGGTCACCTGCCCCCCAATACCCGACCCCACTGAAGAAGTAACCTTTCCCCACGTAGGGTAACTATGCTCCTGGGTGCACCGGGGGAGAGGTAACGCCCCATATCTGAGCCTGACTCCTTCCCTCCCAAGGGTAACTGCGTGCTCACTGGTTCCTGGGTGCCCCACAACGCGCTTCAGCTCTGGGATCTGCGGACATCCCAACTGCAGAAGAACCTCCCCTTTCCTGGGGGTCCCATGCAGGGCCAGTTCCTCTACGCAGCCCGGTTCTGTGACCAGGACATAGTGGTGGCTGGGGGCAGCGGCACCAGCGGAGCCAGCGCCATCCACACTGGCACTAACCAGGTGAGATGGGAGGTGGGTACCCCTGCTTGGGAGTAAAGGGGGAGTAGGCATTCCCCACTTGGGGGAATGACAGTGAGAGCCAGTGGAGCTGGGTTACCCCTTGAGGGCAGGGGGTCAGTGTGAGCCAGGGAACAGGATGGGGGGATGTTTGGGGGCCTTGGGTGCTATGAGCCAGGGGAGCAGGTCGGGGGATGGGGTGGTTGGAGGGTGGCGTGATGTGACGTGAGCAAGGACAGCAGGGAGGTTGGGGAGGTGAGCAAGGATGGAGGGGTGGAGCGGAGGAAGGCCAGGGATTGGGTGGCGTGAGCCAGGGGAGCAGGGTGCTTAATCTCGGGTGACATGCTCTTTGTCTCCAGGTGCTCGGCGAGATCCTGCTGCCCAACAAACCGGTGCAGGCTGTGGCAGTAGCGCCCGGTGGGCGGGTGGTGGCTGTGGCTGGTGTGGGAGGGAATCTCCACATCGCGGACCTGCACTGAGCCCCAGCAGAAAGGGGGTGAGAAGGGTGCAAACCTGGGAGTCACAGTCCCCTCTATCTACAGCTCCTCTGATCTATGGCTCTCCCACACAATTCTGCCCCACCAGGACTACAGCCCTCTGCAACATCTGGGAACACAGGAACCCCCCTTCCCAACTCCCCTGCACCCCTCTGTGAGACCTGGAGCATCCAGAGTCCTGGGCACCTGCTGGCATCTAATAAACTTCCTGCCCCTGAAGAGGTGACTCATCGGGTCTATGAATGGGAAGGCCTGGCCCATGTGCTGGGAGTCATGGGGGTGGGGGGAAGCTAGCCTCTGTCCTGGGAATTTCTGCGGGGAGGGGAGGCCTGTGAACTGGGAATCACTGGGATTTGTGAGGGCATCTGTTTCTTTGGTGGTTCTAAACTACTTCCTGCCACCACTTTATGCAGGGAAGTGGGGGCTCATCTCCAGCAGTGTTACATTTCCCTCAGTTTGGTGGGGAAACCCCCAGCACCCCCCAGTCCTGGGCTTGGCCAGCCTTTGTCCATGCAGTGGCATCTGGAACCAGGAAACTCTGTGCAGGGAGCGTCTACACTGCATCTGGGAACAAGCCTCCCAGCCTGGGTAGGCAGACTTGCGCTAATGTGCTAAAAAGAGCTGTGGGGATGTCACTGAAGGCTGGCATTAGACAGCCAATGGCCACACCACTGCTTTTAGCTTGCTGTCAGCTGCAATGTATCCTCGGAGGAGAGAGAGCCTCCACCCTCATCTTCCCCCTCCACCCGCTGTAGGGACAGCCTCCGCCCTCACACACACCCCACCCCTGCAGGGACAGTCTCCACCCTCATCCCCCCACCCCTGCAGGGACAGCCTCTGCCCTCATCTCCCCCTCCTCCCTGCAGGGACAGCCTCTGCCCTCATTCCCCCCTCCCCCCCCCCCACTACCACCACCACCACGCTGCTGCAGGGACAGCCTCAGCCCTCACACACAGACACACCCCGCACTGCGGGTATCAACCCTCCTGGGGAGAAGGGAGCACCAGGGCCAGTCCCAGCTGAAAGGAACACACAGTGAGATACCCCCAGGACCAGGGGGAATGCAGCGAAGGACAAAGTCTCCCCTGGAATGAGTCCAGTTTCAGTGCTGTGATGGCAGTGACACTGGGTGCCGAGGGAAGGGGATGGAGATGGAGGACTCGGGGGGAGGGAGTGAGGGGAATGGGGATGGAGCAGGGTAGGGGCAGGAACACCAGGTGGGAAGGAGCAGCAGTGCAGTCATGAGACCTCCTCAGTGCTGCCAGCTCCCAATTTCCTCACCACAGTGATGTGAGTTTTGGCCTCTGTTGCAGTCGGTTTCCTAATGATGCGAGTAACTCTCCAGCCTTCCTGGGAATTTCAGCCTGGCACATGGGAAGACTCTTCTGGTTGGCTGCCTTTCCACCTCCTGGGGATGAGCAGCCAATCAGGGCTGCTGCAGAGGCAGTGGGAGCTCTTCCCCTCCTCTCCAGAGCCCAGAGCCCTCCTTGCAGGAGGGAAAGGAATTAAGAGTCCCCCTCCCCCACCCCCATTCCTGCAGCTGGGAAGGGGGAAATGGAGTAGGCCTGTGAGAGGGTGTGAAGAACCCTTGGTACTAGAGAAGGAGCAGAGGTGGGGATTGGGGAGCACAGAATTAATGCATGAGAATGGGGGAGAAGTTCTGGAGACACCTCTGAGTCCCATTCCCCCCTCCCCCCCGCAGCAGACCCACCTTTCACTGGAACCTGCCCAGAAAGGCAGGAGCTGTGCACTGCAGCTGCTGAGCCATGAACAGCAGGAGCCAGTGCAGAGGGAGGAGATGTCTGCGGGCTCTGGCACCGGAAATCCCCGTGGGTTACAGCTGCAGCAATGCTAACCCCCCGGGCACAGCCAGAGCTGCTTCTTCAGCAAGACAAGAAGTGGGGGGGTCTCCACCAGGGCTGGGGAAATGAAGCAGTAAAACTGGTGCCACCAGGATCGGGGCAGGAGACATTGCCTGGATCCAGTCTGGAGCGGCTGCAACCAGCGTGAGCATCTGCCCTGAATCCAGAGTGACTCCAGTCTGGGATCAAGGATCTTTCACCATAGGAGAAAATCGTGTTTCCCACCCATGGGCTCCTCCAGCTGTAACTGCAGTAACTTTTCAGGTGAGTCCGGGGGTTGCTGTGCCGAGTGGAGAGGCTCAAACAGCTGCCCAGTTTCGTGTTCGTAAAGATAAATTGGGCCATCTCTGTGCTTCAGTGTGACGTGGGGAGGGGCAGCGTTCTGGGGGAACATCCCCACATTGGATGTGACGATTGCCAGAGCCTTCGCTGTCCGTAGCATGATGGCAGAATCCCCAGGGAGCCCTGACAGCTCAGCCAGGGACTATGCAATGAGCTGCCTGGGAGCCATACTTACCCCTCTGCTGCAGCACCACAGCCAGCTGGGCAGGCCCAGGTCGGGTGGGGCAGGGCTCTCTCCAGACAGTGTGGGCCCAGTGCTCCCAGCAGCCCTTCTGTTTTGCAGGTCTGGGGCAGGTGCAAGGCACTGGTGCCATGTGGGGGCTTGTCGGGGCACTGGTCCTGTCGCACCTGGTGTCCCTGTTGTGGAACATTCTCTGCTGTGTGAGGCACACAGCACACAGAGGTATGTGCTGCAGGGAGGGAACAGTCTGTTCAGAGCACAGGGACACAGTTCCTCCCCCCATAACTATAACCCCTATGTGGGGCTCCTTTCTCCTGTCCCTCTGTCTCCCAGACTGTATTGGTGCACAGGGGGGCTCCCATATCCCTCTCCCCTACAGGGGTCTGTCTCCTTGGTCCCCCTTCCCATATATCTCCAGAAGGGGCTACTGCCTCCAGTCCCCTCTCCCCCCCGCCTGTTTTGTGTCTTCCTGCAGAGGGCACCCTTTATCCCCCCTCACTCCATGTCCCAGCCCCAACTCCCACCCCCACATCTCACTTCATAGGGAACCCAGCTCCCCTTCTCCATGGTGCCCAACCTGTCTCATGCCCAGGCTCCCCCACCCAGAACCCCATCCTCCGCTGACTCCTCTCCTCCCATGTCCCTACCTGCCACACTGCACTGGCACCACCAGCATCCCAGAGACCCATTCCCACCCCCCAACCCCCGTTAAAGCCTGTGGAGCTGATCTCTTTTTCTTTCTTTCTCTCTCTCCCGCCCTACCTGCCCAGATGAGTCCAGGAGGCTCTTGCCTCAGTTCAGCAGAAGGTGAGTCCAACAGATGAAACAGCAGGAGCAACGAGTCACTGCATTGTCCAAGTCCCAAAGCATCACCACTGAGGTTCTCCCCATGCTGTTAGGGGGAGGGGAGGGGGGAAGCTTTGTCAGCCAGCAAGATGGAACAGAGGCCGCGAGAAGGGGGGAATGTCACAGGGAATCAGAACCAAGGAATAGAACCCAGGAGTCCTGACTGCCAGGCCTTCCCTCCTGCTCTCAACCCCTAGGTCCCACTCCCCTGCCAGAGCTGGCCCAGGAATCAGGGTTTTTGATTCCCCATCCTGCATGTCACTACCAGCTGAGCTCTCTGGCTGGACGGGCCTCTGGTCTGAATTAAGGGGATTGTTACAGATTGAGCCCACACAAGAATTTTTTCCCTCTCTGGGTGTGTACCACCACTGCCACCTTTCCCAGCCCTCCTCTTCCTCTGTCTGTCCCCAGCGCATTCACCTTTGACCCTGGCTCTGAGCCATTTACTGGATTTTTGGTTTCCATCCCAGTGTGAAGCATGTGACTGAGGAGATTCCAGTCTATGGCAACATCAGTTACCTGCAGACAGGTGAGTTGCACCCAAGCCCCTCACAGGATCAGGCCCTATTGTGCTGAGGCTGCCTGCTCTCTGCCCTGAGTAAAAGAGCACACAGGCACTTACACACACGATGTGTGTGGAGAGGAGATAATTCTGTCACCTGTTCTATGACATATACTGATCGAGTCTCCACCTGGCAGCAGGCATGTGAGCATCATCAGTGCTGATTTGTGTCTGCTGGGAACCTGGCCTTTGGCTACAGCCACAAATCCTCTCTAAGAAGGGCCATTCATGGGCTGGTTTCTTGTGTATGCTGAGGGAAGGTGTTTGAAGCAGCTTTGTCCATGTGTGCAGGAAGGCAGCAGCCGCTGGGGCTGCGGATCAGCCCCCCTTCCCATCCTGAGGACCCTGAGAGTCTGTGGCTGCCTGACTCAGGCTTCGTTAAGACAGCCAGGTGCTGCCTGTGAATTGGGGCTCCCTCCAGCTGCTCAGTACTTCTGCAAACTGGAGCTGGCTTCTATCTCCAAGCTGGTTCTGGACTCTCAGCATCAGCAGCAACCTTCCCTCTCCCTCTGTCAACAGGGCAAAGTTCTGGGTTTGAAAGCTCAGCAGTGTCAGAGTCCCAGGAGGAGCAGGAATCCAGCCCCAAGGTGAGCAGAGCTCTTGGTACATGTGTGGCCAAAGACATCTGTAGCCACAGAAGCCGCAGCAGTCAGCCGGGGATGGTGCAGGGGCCGTCCCCACTGAATGACTGACCTGTGGCATTAGAAATTGGGTAGGGTTAAGGTGTGGGTGGAGAAGCCCAGGGCTGGGATATCAGGGGGCTGCAGGTTGTGATTGAGGGGTGTTGGTGGGGATGGGAGAGAGCCCAGGCTTGGAATAGCAGGTGGCTGCAGATACAGATTGAGGGGCACCAGCAGAGTTGCAAATGGGGTGGGAGAGCTGGTGCTGTGGGGGCTCTAGAGTTGCGAGCGTTACATTCATGTGTTCAGGGGCTGTGTGTGGAGATTAACTGCTTGCAGAGTGGCAGGAAGCGGTGAGTTATCGGCCCTGAGCATCTCTGTGCTAAGCCCAACTCCTCTCCTCGACCTACTTTCTGCCGTTGACTTCTGGCTGCTCCGTGTCCCACTGTTGAGTTTGCCTCCAGCGAGCAGCAGAACCACCAGGCATGGAACTGGGATGCAGTTTGCAGACAGTGGGGGTTAGCTCTGATGGACAGAGCAGGAAGCACAAAGCGGGAAGGGGATGCATGAGTGAGACTGAACACCCATCATTGCCTCAGAGCCCTGTTGTCACAGACCCTTTGGGGCTGATGACAGCAGGATCTGTTGAGCTGAGCTGAGCCCCTAGCTGCATTTGTGGTCTCATAGTAGGGCAGGCTATGTGGTGAGTGGTGCTGAGGCATCCTGTCTGCAAGGAGAGGGCTGAATAGCAGCACTGGGGAAGGCTAAAGCCCCAGGGAACAAGCTGTGGGGCACAATTCCTCAGACACGATGGTGATGGGGACTCCAGGTATTTCCCTGCTCTGGAGTTAAGCTGGTCTCTGAGTGTCAGGGGGCTATTTCCCTTCCTGCAGCCCATGAACCCCACAGCATGGGGGTAATGCTCTTCCTGAGAGGGAGCAAAGGGACCCTCCCGCTATTCAGGGGGCACTCAGCTCCGCCATCCCCAGCAGGAGCAAAACCCATCCCACAGAGAATTTGTTGGTTACGAGAGGGTGGGAGTTAGTGCTGCCAGTGGCATCCTAAGCAGCCAGAGGCCTCCACCCAACCCTAAGGCACACGCCACCATATGCCACCCTTCCCCCAACACCTCTGCTCTGTCCCCAGAAGCCTACGTGCTACGCCAACCTCAAGATGCTGAAACCCCAAGGCCGGCAGCTGCCAGAGTCATCAGTGGGGGGTGCTGAGATCCAGTACACAGATGTGGTGGTGACGGGGCCCAGGCGGTCAGAGCCAGAGATTTGGGGCGGGGGGCCCCTGAAGGGCAGAGAGGCTACTCGGCCGCAGTCAGAGCTTTATGCGTCTGTGCATTCAGAAAGATACACAGCCAAGTTTGAGAACCAAGACTACGCTAACAACCATGCGGTTCCCAGCTGAAGGGTGGGGGCTAACGGGGTTCTGTGTGCATGATTCATAGCAATAAATCCAAGCTTCACTAATGGCTCCCGTGTCTCATGTGCTGCTGAGGATACAGAAATGCCCCTGTTCCAGCAATGCCCACTGCCCCAGGCTGGGGCCATGCGCAGATCCCATCATGCTGTGTTGCTGACAGCGATTTAATTTCTGTGGCTACTTCTTCCTCAAGCAGCCAAGATTCCCTGGCCCCGCTCAATAATGCACAGTTCCCCTGCCTGGGAAGGTGATGGGGATACTTCCTGTACATGGGGGCAGGGGCGTATATAGTTATTAGTACTGTTGGGGCGGGGGGGGGGGGGAGGTAGTGCGTCCCAGCTGAGCTTTACGGTGCCGGTCACCACCTACCCTGCCACATTCCTGAGCTTGGTCTCCCCGTCGTGCCAGGTACTAACATACCCCCCACCCCGCAGAACAGAGAGGGGCTTTCCCCACGGAAGGCATGATCTGAACAGCCCCCCCCCGGGCACAGGTGCAATGAGAGACGGGCCCTGCCCCAAGCTGGGCTCACGCTGTTCGAAGTGACGGGCGGGTTGGAATTTGAGCGTGGAAGAGCTGGGGGCGCCCTGGGGGTGTCTCAGACCCGGCTCCTGCAGCGGCCGGAGCCGGGAGTGGAGGGGACGCAGAGGTGAAGCAGGCGAGGCACGAAGGGGGAAGGCCCGGGAACGGGCGGCTGCCCCCAGAGCCCCGCAGACGTGGAGTCGGGGGCACGGCCCGGGGGGGGGCACCAGCCACAGCCCCCTCCCCAGGGCAACAGCCTGCCGGACGCTGGGGTCCCGCGACCGTGGGGGACTTTCCGGCTTCCGCCCTGCCCGCGGGCATCCGCGCCGCTGCCCCAGGCGCGGGCTGTTTGCCCCCGTCAGCCGGTGAGTCTCCGCCCCCGCCCAGACTCCGCCCTCCCGCCAGTGAGGGCAGGGTGAGGGCAGCGGCTTCAGCAGATGTTACTGAGCATGCTCAGTCCGTGCGCAGCTGCCCCAGCCCCAGGGCAAACGCGCCTCGGCTCGCTACCTAGCTACGCAGCCCAGGGGGCCGGCGGGGGTGGGGGGCCAGGCTGACCCTGGGGCCCTCCCGTCGCTGGGCCCCGGAGGGCGGAAACGCCCGGGGCAGGCTGGTAAGTATAGTTCCTGACTCTCCCCGGGCCGGAAGTGACGTTGGCGCCTGCCCCGGCAACGGCCCCAGCCGTCGCTCAGGAGGCGGAAGTGCCCCGCCCGCTTTCCTGGGCACGCTGGGAAGCGTAGTTCTCTCTCACGCAGGCCCGGCCTCCTAGTGGCGCAGCGGCTCGCGCCTCATTGCCGCGCCCGCGGCCGCTCTCGGCTGCCTGCCTGGCGCGGGTGGGGCTGATAGAGCCGGAAGGGGCGGGGCCGGCCGATGGGAGCCGGAAGCAGAGAGGCGGGGGCTCGGCAACGCGCCCGTTGCCGGGAGACCGGGCTGACCTGGGCGGGAGGGACGTGGAGCCTCGGCGCCGGGGGGAGCCGCAGGCCTCACGCCGCCTTCGGCTCGGGCCGGCTCTGCCCCGGGGCGGGGCTTCCCCTTCGTGTGCCGGGAGATGGGGGCGCAGCCCGGGGTCCACGGGGGGGGCGGTGTGAAATCCTCACTGCGCCCCCCAACTGCCCCCCCCAGCTGCCCAGTGCCAGGGAGTCTCTGCCCCAGCCCCCCCCCCCCCCGTGCCCTCCGGAAGCAGCTCCCCAGAGGCTCACGAGCTGCCCTGGAGAAGCCATCAAACTCCCCCACTTCTCTCACGTGTTTAGTGTCAACAGAGAATCCCTTCGGGTCTCGGTGGTTTTCTATCATATTAAATATCTTTGACCTGTTTCTTCCCCAGTTCTCAGAGATAGATCTAAAATATCCAGCCTGCACTCCTGTAGTAGCCGGGTGGTCCCAGGATATTAGAGGCTGCCCCTTTGATTTATATACAAATGTTTGGTGTTATTCTCCATCCCAATCCTTATGAACCCTTACATGTGGTTAGCTTTTCTGGGCTGTAGCTGTGCATTGAGTGGAGTTTTTAATTAAGCTGTCTACAGCAACATGCAGGTCGCTTTCTTGAGTTGATAGTTAATTTACAACCCAGTAAGGTGTAGGAGGAGCTCCAATTTTCCCCTCCAAGGTGCGATGCTTTGCATTTAGAGAGACAGGGTAGGTTAGGTAATACCTTTTACGGGACCAACTTCTGGCTTCTGAGCTACACAGGTATGCATCCGATGAAGTGAGCTGTAGCTCACGAAAGCTTATGCTCAAATAAATTGGTTAGTCTCTAAGGTGCCACTAGTCCTCCTTTTCTTTTTTACAGAGCTCTTTAGGAGAATATCCTAAAATATTCTAAAATTTTGCCCTGTTTCCTCTCTAGCTATCTTTTACTAATTTAATATTCCCTGAGATTTTTTCCTGTCTAATTATAGAATATTAACATAAAATCCCCTCCAATTTTGACTTTTTCTCAAATTCTTGAATATTGATAGCAAATCCTTGTAGATGTTGCCCCTTTTCTATCTTTTTCAAATAATGATATGAAATTCACTCAGATTTTACCTCTGTGCCTACTATTGACTGTTGATATATAATCCCTCACAATTTTATACTTTCCTCTCTAGTTTGTGAAAGTTGATTCAAAATTCTTCAGATTTCCACCCTTCTCCCTTTAATGACTGAACGTTGATATCAGCACTCAGATTTTTGCCTTTTGCCATGTAATTATCAAATGTCTGTTAAAAAGGATCTTGGGTTTGGAGGTGTTCCCAGGTTTAGTTTCAGCAACTTCTCCTCTTTGGGAGGGAATTTGTTGCCTTGAGCCATTCTCCATCCTAGCGGTTGTAAAATGATAAACTTTCCCCTCTCATTTGAGACTCATTTCTTTCCCCATTTATCTCCATTAAAATGTTTTCTGATGAAAGTGACCTGCCCATATTTAATACACAACAAAGCCAGAAGCCTCCCCGGCCAGTCTCCCATCTGCTCACAGGACAGTTGGTTGGAACCTTTTCTTTTCCTCGGGGGGCACAGGATGAGGGTTCACTCATGATGGGCTCCTTGGTGCCCAGAATGGCTGAGAATCTCCATGCTAGTGTATTAGCCCCTCATTTTCCCCTCACCAATGTCACCAGTAGTATCCAAAACCCCATGATGAATGGTCTCCATGTGGGAGTGCTTTCCTCACTGCTGAGATGTAGTCGTCTCTGGGGTGGGTCCCTGTTAGCCATTATCTGTCTGTCTCTCTCTCCTCAGGATATTGGTGTTGAGCTTCCTGGGTCAAATGCTGCTGCCTCCACCGTGACCTTGGAGCCCAGGCTGAGCAGCTGCTGCTCCCAGAGAGGGGTCTGGGCTGGGGAGTGACCTTGAGTAAAACTTTTTCTGTTCCCAGCCAAGGTGAGGACTTTATCCAGCTGTAATTATCCCCATAGGCCAGCCCTAGGGTCTGCCCACATCAGCATCTGAGCCAGAGACTCCAGGTGATTGGTGGAGACCTTAGGAAATGTGTTGTGGATGGACATTAAAGTGACTGCACAAACAGTCCCTCCTCGCCCCTCGTATCTCCTCCCCTTTGCAATGGCAGGAGCCGATCCAGCCAGAGGAGAGTGAACCCCCAGGAATGGCTGAATCTCAGCCACAAGGGGCAGAACAGGGGAAGGGAGATAGAACAAGAAAAAGGAGAGAGAGACTGAAAGGGGCACTCGGAGAAATAGTTGGTGAGAGAGATTCCCAGATCTCTAACTTGCCCCCACACACTCATTGCAGAGAAAAGCAACAAAAAGGATCAGGGCTGTGGAACAGCTTCCGTATGAGGAGAGATTAAAAAGAGTGGGACTTTTCATCTTGGAAAAGAGACGACTGAGGGGGTGGGGAATGTGATCGAGGTCTATAAAATCATGACTGGTGTGGAGAAAATGAATGAGAAATTGTTATTTACTAGGGCTGTTGATTAATCGCAGTTAACTCGCGTGATTAAAAAAAGTAATTGCGATTAAAAATTAATCACGATTAATCGTCGTTTTAATTGCACTGTTAATAGAATACCAGTTTAAATTTATTAAATATTTTGGATTTTTTTCTACATTTTCATATATATTGTATTCTGTTTTGTAATTGAAATCAAAGTTTATATTTTTATTACAAATATTTGCACTGTAAAAATGATAAAATAAATAGTATTTTTCAATTCACCTCATACAAGTACTGTAGTGCAATCTTTTTGTCATGAAAGTACAACTTACAAATGTAGATTTTTTTTGTTACATAACTGCACTCAAAAACAAAACAATGTAAAACCTCAGCGCCTACAAGTCCACTCAGTCCTACTTCTTGTTCAGCCAATCGCTAAGACAAACAAGTTTGTTTACATTTACAGGAGATAATGCTGCCCTTTTCTTATTTACAATGTCACCAGGAAGTGAGAACAGGCATTTGCATGGCAATTTTGTAGCTGGTATTGAAAGATATTTATGTGCCAGATATGCTATCCATTCATATGCCCCTTCATGCTTCAGCCACCATTTCAGAGGACATGCTGATGACGCTCGTTAAAAAAAATAATGTGTTATTTAAATTTATGACTGAACTTTTTGGGGGAGAACTGTATGTCCCCTGCTCTGTTTTACCCGCATTCTGCCATATATTTCATGTTACAGCAATCTAGGATGATGATCCCGCACATGTTGTTCATTTTAAGATCACTTTCACTGCAGATTTCACAAAACACAAAGATAGCTACAGCATTTAACCCAAAGTTTAAGAATCTGAAGTGCTTTCCAAAACCTGAGAGGGACGAGGTGTGGAGCATGCTTTCAGAAGTCTTAAAAGAGCAACACTCCAATGTAGAAACAACAGACCCCCAAACCACCAAAATAGAAAATGAACCTTCTGCTGTTGACATCTGACTCAGATAATTAAAATAAACATGCTTCGTCCCTCACTGCTTTGGATCGTTATTGAGCAGAACCCGTCATCAGCATGGGCGCGTGGCCCCTGGAATGGTGTTTGAAGCATGAAGGGATATATGAATCTTTAGCGCAGCTGGCACATAAATGCCTTGCAATGCTGGCTACAACAATGCCATGAGAACGCCTGTTCTCACTGCCAGGTGATATAACCAAGAAGCGAGCAGCATCATTTCCTGCAAATGTAAACAAACTTGCTTGTCTGAGCGATTGGCTTAACAAGAAGTAGGACTGAGTGGACTTGCAGGCGCTAAAGTTTTACATTGTTTTATTTTTGAATGCAGGTTTTTTGTACATAATTCTACATTTGTAAGTTCAACTTTCATGATAAAGAGATTGCACTACAGTACTTGTATTAGGTGAATTGAAAAATACCATTTATTTTGTGTTTTTACAGTGCAAATACTTGTAATCAAAAATAAAATATAAAGTGAGCACTGTACACTTCGTATTCTGTGTTGTAAGTGAAATCAATATATTTGCAAATGTTGAAAACATCCAAAAATATTTAAATAAATGGTATTCTATTATTATTTAACAGTTCAATTAATCGCACGATTAATTACGTTTAATTTTTTTAATCACTTGACAGCCCTATTATTTACTCCTTCACATAACACAAGAACTAGGGTTCACACAATGAAATTAATAGACAGCAAGTTTAAAACAAACCAAAGGAAGTACTTCTTCGCACAACGCACAGTCAACCTGTGTAACTCTTTGCCTGGGGATGCTGTGAAGACCAAAACTATAACAGGGTTCAAAAAAGAACTAGATAAGTCCATGGAAGAATAAGTCCATCAATGGCTATTAGCCAGGATAGGTGGGGATGCAACCCTATGTTCTGGGTGTCCCTATCCTCTGTTTGCCAGAAGCTGGGAGTGGACGACAGGGAAAGGATCACTTGATGATTGCCAGTTCTGTTAATTGGCCACTGCTGGAAGGCAGGATACTGGGCTAGATGAACCATTAGTCTGACCCAGTATGGTCTTTCTTATGTTAAACTACCAGCTCCCCTGAACTCTTTATTTTTTGCCTTAGATTTTATTCTCATGAGCCCTCACCTACCAGTTCTCTGAGTTTGTTGAAGTCCATTGTTCTTATTCTGCTGCTCTCGTGCCTTCCTTCTCTTAGGATGGTGAAATCTATCATTTCATGATCACTTTTGCCCATATTGCTTTTCACCTTCAGTTCCTAACTAATTCCTTCTAATTAGTCAGAATCAAGTCTAAGATGGCTATTCTCCGGCTACTTCTTCCATCCCCTGGAAAAAAAACAAGTGTCCCCAGCACGTTCCCGGAACTTATTGGGCACTTTGTGTTTGGTTGAATTCCTTTTCTAACAGATATGTGGGTAGATTAACCCCCTCCCCCGCACACACAGTTTACTAACTGTGTTTTGAATATTTCTGTTATTTGCCTGACAGAATCTAGAACATCCGTCTGCGGGGAAAGAGTCAGGGGGAATTGTGATGTGACGTTACTGTTCTGTTCTGACATGTCCCCAATTGCCCTGACAGGCTGCAGTGTAACATCCCATCCTTCCAGGGAGCAAGGAAGGGAAATGGCTGCTGTGGAGCCGGTTCAGGTAGGGATTTTAGGGGAGTTGCTGGTTGGTTCCTGTTGGCGGGAGAAGGGCAGTAAATACACAGGAGGTGGAAACTTCTGGGGTGGCTGATCTGGAGGTGGGAGGGGGCAGGAAATACCCAGGTGGAGAAGGGGGTGGGGCCAGGGGGTGACAATCTGATGGGATTTGTTTACTGTTGGGCCTGGATCCTAGCAACACCCAAGGGGTTTGTGGGTGGAAATTCCCTAATTTGTCAAGCAGGAAACAACCCCCTGGACTGGGCTGGGGAAATGTACCAGACTCCAGTCCTGGAGCCTGAACCTACTGGCCAGAGGCTGCTGTGAGAGATAAAGGGGCAGCCACCAGTGAGGCCCAGGGAAGACACCCCATCCCCTCCCATCTGGCTACTGGCAATGGGGAGAGCTTTTGGATTCCTACCAAGGGGCTGTCCCTGGGGCCTGCTGGGGGCTTCATCTCCTCTGGCTAGTAGGTGAGTGATGAAGAGAAGACTCTGCCCCCTCTGTCTGTCATGGGGGAGGGGAAGGGGGTGAGGGCCTCTCTCTCTTTCTCCCCTCACCCTGATGCTGCCTGGCAGCTCTGATGGCATGGGGGTAGGACTCTGCTGCCTCCCAGAGCTTCCGTGTGATTGGCCCTCCTCCCCAGTGAATGGTGGGGTTGTAAATGGACAGCAGGTGCTGAGTGGGGTACTCTCGTTCTTTCAGGGGCCAGTGAATTTCGAGGAGGTGGCTGTGTTTTTCACCAAGGAAGAGGGGGCTCTGCTGGACCCCTACAGAGAGCCCTCTACAGAGACGTCATGCAGAAGAACTATGAGAACGTGACCTCGCTGGGTGAGGATTTCTGTCCCCTTTAGTTATTAGAAGGGGAAATGAAGAGTGAAGGTTCATGACACCCCACATGTAACCTCAACTCTGACCTGTTTCAGCAACAGGCCAATGACACTCACACTAGCATTTTTCCCTCCCTGCTACAGAACGCTCTGGGAGCAGAGCACAGGCGCAGTACAGCACAAAGTCTAACACCGTCTCTTTGCTAAGGCAAAACTTGGGGTTAGGTCCGGTGTAGGGAACAGAAGCTGCCTACCCCTGGCTTGCACTCCATCACTGAGCCTACTGCCCACAACCCATCAGACTTTCATAATGTCACCACACCTTTACCTTTGCACTGAGGATTCCTTATGAGTCATGACCTTCACTTACCCCTCACTGAGCACTGGAGACCACTAGCATGTATGCCACCAGACTGCTGACAGTACACATGGCAAGAACACACCTTTGTGCACCATTATTGACACAACCTACAACACTCAGCACTGAAATGAGGAACACATGTTCCTTCCATTTTCACATGCACCTCTCCGCATATCACAGAGCTTTTCTACACTACTGCGTGGGGTCAATCTAAGATACGCAACTTCAGCTACATGAATAGTGTAGCTGAAGTCGATGTACTTAGATCTACTTACCACTGCGGTAAGTTGACAGCTGACGCTCTCCCATCGACTCTGCTTGCGCTTCTCATTCTGGTGGAGTACCGGAGTTGATGAGTGAGTGCTCAGCGGTCGATTTTATTGTGTCTATACTAGATGTGATAAATCGACCCCCGCTGGATCGATCGCTGCCCACCGATTCGGCGGGTAGTGTAGACAAGCCCTTAGTCACAGCCCTGCCAAGCTGCTCCAACTATTCCCTCCACCATTCATGTAAAGCTACAGCTGACACACTGCGCATGGCTGGAGGGCCTGCAGGTAAGTGGTAAAAAGAAAAGGAGGACTTGTGGCACCTTAGAGACTAACCAATTTATTTGAGCATGAGCTTTCGTGAGCTACAGCTCACTTCATCGGATGCATACCACACTACACGATCCATCGTCTACAGCCAAGCTCTGCGATACAACCGCATTTGCTCCAATCCCTCAGACAGAGACAAACACCTACAAGATCTCTATCAAGCATTCTTACAACTACAATACCCACCTGCGGAAGTGAAGAAACAGATTGATAGAGCCAGAAGAGTTCCCAGAAGTCACCTACTACAGGACAGGCCTAACAAAGAAAATAACAGAACGCCACTAGCCGTCACCTTCAGCCCCCAACTAAAACCCCTCCAACGCATTATTAAGGATCTACAACCTATCCTGAAGGATGACCCAACACTCTCACAAATCTTGGGAGACAGGCCAGTCCTTGCCTACATACAACCCCCCAACCTGAAGCGAATACTCACCAACAACCACATACCACACAACAGAACCACTAACCCAGGAACCTATCCTTGCAACAAAGCCCGTTGCCAACTGTGCCCACATATCTATTCAGGGGACACCAACACAGGGCCTAATAACATCAGCCACACTATCAGAGGCTCGTTCACCTGCACATCCACCAATGTGATCTATGCCATCATGTGCCAGCAATGCCCCTCTGCCATGTACATTGGTCAAACTGGACAGTCTCTACGTAAAAGAATAAATGGACACAAATCAGATGTCAAGAATTATAACATTCATAAGCCAGTCGGAGAACACTTCAATCTCTCTGGTCACGCAATCAGAGACATGAAGGTCGCTATCTTACAACAAAAAAACTTCAAATCCAGAGTCCAGCGAGAAACTGCTGAATTGGAATTCATTTGCAAATTGGATACTATTTATTTAGGCTTAAATAGAGACTGGGAGTGGCTAAGTCATTATGCAAGGTAGCCTATTTCCCCTTGTTTTCCCCCCCCTCCCCGACGTTCTGGTTAAACTTGGATTTATGCTGGAAGTGACCCACCTTGATTGTCATGCACAGTTTGGGGAGAGTGGTCAGTTTGGATGAGCTATTGCCAGCAGGAGAGTGAGTTTGTGTGTGTGGGGGGGGGGGAAGAAAACCTGGATTTGTGCTGGAAATGGCCCACCTTGATTATCATGCACATTGTAGGGGGAGTGGTCACTTCGGATGAGCTATTACCAGCAGGAGAGTGAGTTTGTGTGTGTATGGGGGTGGGGGAGTGAGAAAACCTGTATTTGTGCTGGAAATGGCCCACTTTGATTTTCATGCAGGTTGTAAGGAGAGTGGTCACTTTGGATAGGCTATTACCAGCAGGAGAGTGAGTTTGTGTGTGTGGTTTTTGGAGGGGGGTGAGGGGGTGAGAGAACCTGGATTTCTGCAGGAAATGGCCCACCTTGATTATCATACACATTGTGAAGAGAGTGGTCACTTTGGATGGGCTATTACCAGCAAGAGAGTGAGTTTGTCTGTGGTGGGGCGGAGGGTGAGAAAACCTGGATTTGTGCTGGAAATGGCCCAACTTGATGATCACTTTAGATAAGCTATTACCAGCAGGAGAGTGGGGTGGGAGGAGGTATTGTTTCATGGTGTCTGTGTATATAATGTCTTCTGCAATTTCCACAGTATGCATCCGATGAAGTGAGCTGTAGCTCACGAAAGCTCATGCTCAAATAAATTGGTTAGTCTCTAAGGTGCCACAAGTCCTCCTTTTCTTTTTGCGAATACAGACTAACACGGCTGTTACTCTGAAACCTGTCATCAGGTAAGTGGTGGTGTTCCAATCTGTACAATAGAACACAAACAATGGTATGTTCTTAGTCCTTCCTCCTATTGATTATTGATCAATAGATTTTAAGGCCAGGAGAGACTATTAGGTCATCTAGTGTGACCTGTGTAATACAGGCCATGGAGTTTCATCCAGTTACCATTGTAGTGAGCTGAATACCTTGTGTTTGATTAAAACATCTTCCAGGAAGGCATCCCATCTTGACTTGAAGACTTCAAGAGATGGAAAATTTGCCACTTCCCTGGGTAGTTCGTTAACATTTGCACCACCCTTACTGACCTATTCCTAGTGAGATTTGCTAGCTCCAGGGTTAGGGGGTAAGGCCAGAGTTAAGGTTGTATTGGAAGAGTGGTGTGTAGTTTAGTCCTTCATTTCTGTTTTTCATGGATTTTTAACTTTTGTCACCATCCACATGCTTGGAAAGCCATGCGGCAGCACTGGACAACCTTAACTCTGCTTTAATGTAGTTTATGGGCATTTAATTCCCTTGAGTTCCTTTTAGTGGACTTTTTTGCCACTATAACTGTCTACACTAGAGATTTTGCTGGCGAGCTATGTCAGGTAGGGACGTGATTTTTCACACCACTAACCTGACAGAGCTATGTTGGCAAAATTCTTAATTAGGGACCAGTCCAATATCTCCATGTAGATTTGAGAGCACTTGAAGATATTGTTCTTAACACAGAAATGTTGGTATCAGGGCAAAACTTCCAAGAGAAATTCCTACAGAATGTAAGAATAATACACAAGACACATTGTCTGACAGTTGTCAGGGATAGGGCTAAGACTCAAATGCATGGTGTAGCTTAGGTTCAATGGCCATAGCATGTCCTCTTAAGCCAACCAATTATTGTGACAGCAGATTTTTGGAAACCCTCTGGCTGTTAAAAGATCTTCATCTTGCTGCACATGTGAATTTCAATCTTGTTGACTCATCATTTGATGCTAGGGAGGAGAGTTTTAGGTTTGTTAGGAACTGGGGGACCTCTTGGGAAAGGAGGATCCTGTAAAGGAAGGATGGGCTCCACCTAAACCAAAATAGAACCAGACTTGTGGCTTGTAAAATTAAAAAGTTCAGAGAGGAGATTAAACTCAGTGATGGGGGAAAGTTGACAGGTGCGGAGGAGGTGCTCCCCCCATCCAAAAGGCTAGTTACCCTATCAAAGAAGGATATTAGGTTGGTTTGACATGATTTCTTCTTGGCAAATCCAGGTAGACAGTTACTTCTCACCGTATTTTCTTCAAGATGCTTAGAAATTGTTTAATTATTTGGTCCATTATCTTTCCGGTTACCAAAATTAATCTGACTGGCCTATAATTCTCTGGACTGTCCTTGTTTCCTTTTTATAGGTAGGTATTATATTCACCTTTTCCCAGTTCTCTGGGATATCTCCCATCATTCATGAGTTCTCAAAGATACTCTCCAGTGGCTCAGGGTTCCCTTCAGCCAGTTCCTTAAGTATTCGTGGATGTATTGAAGGCATCATCAAAGGTTATCACTAATGACGAGATCTCTTCAGCCAGGTTCTTAAGGAGCTTACTCTGCAGGAAGGGAGATTTAGGTTCGAGATTAGGAAAATCTTTATAATGATAGTTATTCTCTGGAATAGGTTTCCAAGGGAAGTTGTGGATTCTCCATCATTGGAGGCTTTAAAAACCAGTTTGGACAAACACCCATCAAGGATGGTCTAGGTTTACTTGGTCCTGTCACATGATATGGGGCTGGACTGGATGACTTTTTGAGCTCTCTTCCAGCCCTACCTCTCTGTGGTTCTGTGCCTTTTCCCCTGCTGCTCCTTGGTCTTTGGAGGAACTCCCCATAAACATCCCCAGACCTACCTTGTTATCCTTCTTCCCATCCCTCCATACAACCCTCATGTTCCATGAAGTTTTAAACACATAACAGTGGTTAGGCAGCTGGTGTGCTGAGCCCACTGTCTCTCAGGGTGACAAACGTTGTGACAATTGTTTCCTTGTGCTCCCCCATCGCTATTTAGGGCCACTGCACCCATATTCCTCCTCTGGTCCAGCAAGGGCACCCACTCTCAGGCTGCTCAGCCATCATTTCCCTTGGGTAGAAACCCAGATCTCTCTCCCTCCTGACTGGGGTATCTCCAGGCTGCACAGTTCCTGCCTCCATTGAGAATTCCCCAGCAAGGCAGATCCCCTCAGCAGGCCTGCTTTGCCTTCCTTCCCCAGAGGCTATGAACAGTGTAACCGCCCCTGGTTAAGTTACCACACAGCCCTTCCCCAGCAAACCATGATTCTCACGGTAAAAGCATTACAGAGAGAACATATTAAAAAAGAATTAAAGAATGTATACACGTGCTAATGAGCTTACCCGAGATCAGCCTAGGCTGACCAGACAGCAAATGTGAAAAATCAGGATGGAGTGGGGGGTAATAGGAGCCTTTTTCAGAAAAAGACCCAAAAATCGGGACTGTCCCTATAAAATTGGGGCATCTGGTCACCCTAGATCAGCCCAACCGCACCAAGGGCTCAGGCAGGTGAACAGACCTTCAAACCCCACCAAGAGTTTTTCCTGTGGTCACAATCTACCAGTTCGTAGCTCAGAACAAGCATGCCCATGCATCTGAGAGTCACCCTTTTATCCAGTTTGGGCCTCTGAACTTGTCTTCATGTAACAGGTGATCAGCACACAATCCGACGAAGTGGGTATTACCCACGAAAGCTCATGCAATGGGAGGGCACCTTGGTGTTACTTGTGCCATGGCAGCCAAAACTTAAACAAGTGTGGAAAGAGACTTTCAAACTTCTGGGGTAAATTCCCCCTGGTGTGAGTGAGTGCAACCCTGCAGCACCCAATGGAGGTCAGGTGGGAGTTTAGTCTGTCTAGCTGTAAAGAAGAAACTTCTAGTGCAGAGGGGAAAGGCAAACAGGTGGCTTGGAGAGGCCACAGGAGGTGGTCTACAGGATTTGCTCTGGCTGTTGAATCCCCATAAAGAAGGGATCCCCTCTATCTGATCAACATTTGATGCCCAAATTAAGGTTGGGTGAACTGATTTGAACAAAGAGCAAATGCTGAAGTGGTATGGGGGTCCTGACAGACTTGCATCAAAATAACACATGGTATGAACTGAAGCCGACTTAACAGTTTTGAAAAACAACGAGGAGTCCAGTGCACCTTAAAGGCTAACAGATTTATTTGAGCATAAGCTTTCGTGGGTAAAAAAGCCCCCTTCTTCAGATGCATAGAATGAAAATGACAGATGCAGGCATAAATATACTGACACATGAAGAGAAGGGAGTTACCTTACAAGTGGAGAACCAGTGTTGACAAGGTCAATTCAGTCAGGGTGGATGTGGTCCACTCCCAATAATTGATGAGGAGGTGTCCCCTAGCGTCCCTCCTCTACTTGCACTACATTGATGACATCATCATATGGACCCACGGGAAGGAGGCCCTTGAGGAGTTCCACCTGGATTTCAACAGTTTCCACCCCACCATCAACCTCAGCCTGGACCAGACCACACAAGAGATCCACTTCCTGGACATTACAGTGCAAATAAGTGATGGTCACATAAACACCACCCTATACCGGAAACCTACTGACCGCTGTACTTACCTACATGCCTCCAGCTTCCATCCAGGACACATTACACGACCCATTGTCTACAGCCAAGCCTGGGGTAGCCCTCACTGGAAATGCCAAGATCAGGGCGGGCTGCAAAAGGGAGAGCAGATACTCTCAAGACTGGTGGGTAACACTGAAGTTAAACTCCCCAACCAGTCACAAACTGTGCTTCTGATTCTACCCCCCCCCACACACACAAACTGGTTATCAAAACGCAAAAAGAAATCACACAGCTCCCTCTATTGCATTCCAGTTCTCTGGTTCCCAATCAGCACCTAGGTCCAGTACACTGAGAAGTTATTTAAAAAACTCTGCTCATATATACAAAATGTTCTTCTGATCCCAAAGGGTCAGCCATGTTCCCAGGGCAGTATAGGTTTGGATCTTACCCAAAATGCCATGCTGTCAGCTAATGCTTTAGTGTCTAAAACTAAAGCTTTATTATAAAGAAAAATGAAGAGAGATGGTAAATGGTAAAACAGTCACATACAAAGCCTTCAAAGTCTCTCAGGTTCCTATCAGTATTGGTGAGTTTGCAGGCTTGAAAGTCCCTCTGGAAAACATTCACAGCTTGGATGGGTCATTCAGTCCTCTGTTGTAGAAAGGTTTCAGAGTAGCAGCCGTGTTAGTCTGTATCCACAAAAAGAAAAGGAGTACTTGTGGCACCTTAGAGACTAACAAATTTACTTGAGCATAAGCTTTCGTGAGCTACAGCTCACTTCATCGGACACATTCAGTGGAAAATACAGTGAGGAGATTTATATACCCAGAGAACATGAAACAATGGGTGTTACCATACACACTGTAACGAGAGTGATCAGGTAAGGTGAGCTATTACCAGCAGGAGAGTAGGGAGGGTGGGGGGAGTGGAGACCTTTTGTAGTGATAATCAAGATGGGCCATTTCCAGCAGTTGACAAGAACGTCTGGGGAAGGAGGGGAATAAACATGGGGAAATAGTTTTACTTTGTGTAATGACCCATCCACTCCCAGTCTTTATTCAAGCCTAAGTTAATTGTATCCAGTTTGCAAATTAATTCCAATTCAGCACTTTCTCGTTGGAGTCTGTTTTTGAAGTTTTTTTGTTGAAGAATTGCCACTTTTAGGTCTGTAATCGAGTGACCAAAGAGACTGAAGTGTTCTCTGACTGGTTTTTGAATGTTATAATTCTTGATGTCTGATTTGTGTCCATTTATTCTTTTACGTAGTGACTGTCCAGTTTGGCCAATGTACATGGCAGAGGGGCATTGCTGGCCCATGATGGCATATATCACATTGGTAGATGTGCAGGTGAACAAACCTCTGATAGTGTGGCTGATGTGATTAGGCCCTATGATGGTTTCCCCTGAATAGATATGTGGAATAGATATATTCTTCAACAAAAAAACTTCAAAAACAGACTCCAACGAGAGACTACTGAATTGGAATTAATTTGCAAACTGGATACAATTACCTTAGGCTTGAATAAAGACTGGGAGTGGATGGGTCATTACACAAAGTAAAACTATTTCCCCATGTTTCTCCCCCCACACACACACACAGACGTTCTTGTCAACTGCTGGAAATGGCCCACCTTGATTATCACCACAAAAGGTTCCCCACTCTTCCTCCCCTCCCCGCTCTCCCGCTGGTAATAGCTCACCTTACCTGATCACTCTCCTTACAGTGTGTATGGTAACACCCATTGTTTCATGTTCTCTGTGTATATAAAATCTCCCCACTGTATTTTCCACTGAATGCATCTAATGAAGTGAGCTGTAGCTCACGAAAGCTTATGCTCAAATAAATGTGTTAGTCTCTAAGGTGCCACAAGTCCTCCTTTTCTTTTTGTTTGTATAATGGTTACTCCAGAGGTAATAAGCAAGAATAAAGACAAGAAGCAGGACTGAAGACAAAATGGAGAAGATGCAGCTGCCTTTTATAGGCTTTTGCCATGTGGCTTGTGCTACCTTTGTCCCAAACACAAGCTGCCCAGTACATGGCCTGAAAGCCTTAGAGTTCTGTCCATATGCCCTTGCCTGCCTTGCTGAGTCATCAGGTGTATCCCTTGCCTTCTCTCAATGGGTCAATTGTATAGCTGATGGTCCTTAATGGGCCATCAAGCAGCTAGGCAATGCTGATGCCAAACTGTCTGGGGGTGTTACCCAGAAGTATATCCCAAGTTTAAAATACAGACATATCTATAACTCATAATACAAAAGGTGACACAAACATATAAACAAGATTATCATATCTGGCAAATCATACCGTTTTTGCAGATATCTTATGTGGCATATCTGGTATAACTCATTTTGCAATTTAACACTATTGCTATTCATAATATCCTAAAGTGTCTCCCAGATTCCATACAGCGTCACACTTACATCCCAGGTTTCTGAATTGAGCAGGGCTGACTTTTCCTTGCCCGATGTCTCAACCAGCTGGGAGACAGGCTGCCTCTGCTCTCTCTGGCAAAGTATCCAACAGGATGCTGCAGTTGCCCTGCTTCTAGCTAAACCCATGCAGACTTTCCTTGCACATTCCTCTGGAGACTTTGTGTTCTACTGCAATGCCCCTCCTCCCCCCAAAAAAATCCTAAAGTTGAGGCAGAGCAGAGGGGACCCCAGATCGGCTGGCTCCCTAACCTAAAAGGAAAGGATGGCACACAGATGGAGAGGGAGCAAAGTAAACTGACCTCCATAACATCCTCTTGTAGTTTAATCCGGGCTCATCTGTTGGCTAAATCTGTCTCCCAGCACAAGAATTAGGGGACCACTGCCCAGTTAGAAGCCCAGAACTGGCAGCGTGGCAGAGCATCATCACTTGGGCTCTGCTACCAGGCCACCTGACTCCAGATGGTTCACTTTGGGAATGCGAGGGCACAGGGAGCCTGGTACTGACTGCTCGCCCTGTCCCTGAGTATCGAAAGCCATGAAGCTCTCGGCTGGATTGGGCCCCCTATAGCATAGGGGAGAGAGAAGCTCCTGTGGCTGTCCATAGGGCCTGTTTGCAAACCCTGCCTCTCCTATATTAGGCACTGGGGCGTCGGCCCGTTGTGTTGTAACCAAAAAGGTCATTCTTCCACTGCCTCCAGTTTTCCAGTGCAGCCGCTCAGGGAAGAGGGTTGAGCCAGGGCAACACCTCTCCTAACCAGTTCCTGTTAAAGACCCCGCCCGCTCAGCAGCGCCACTTCCTAGGGCTGGGGTTGTTTCCAGACCCATTCGGGCAGTTGAGCTCCAGGCCAGGCTCAGGAGTGACTGTGCAAATAAGTGTCTTCCTCAGCAGGCGTTAACTTCTGCAGGCTGAGGGGGCTGAAGCTGCCCGAGCTGTGTTATGATGCTTCATGCTGTCCTGGGTGCTATTTGTACGCCGCATGCCCCCTCCCCGAGAGGTAGGGCAGTGCAATAATACCCATGGTACATAGCCTGGGCCTCAGGTCCCCCTGACTCGCTTGCCCAAGGTCACACTGGGACTAGATAGCTGAGCCGGGAATTGAATCCAGGTCTCGCATTCTAGGCCAGCCCCTATCGACCATTCACAATCTCTTCCTCCAAGAACAACCTCAGAGAAGGCTGCAGTGGGGCACAGCAGGCTTCTGAAGGGTATCACTAAGACCCAAACACCTCAAAAGGCCCTTGCCGTATCCCATGGGGACCGGCGGTCATTAGGTCTTTGGAGGTCACTGGAAGCCCAGCATGGGTGGCAGGTACCATAGGCTGGGGGAGGCTGTGCCTTCCCAAACAGCCAGACGTGGCCCCGCCCACACTCTGCTCCCAGACCCCCCTGCCCCAGCTTCCCGCCCCTCTACATGCATGGCTCCAGCCCCCAGGCAGTGCTGGCCACAGCTGAGGCTCCACCAGCTGCCCTCCTGGTGCTCTGGGGTTGGGGTTGGTGGCTGCAGTGGGGTGGGTGCAGAAGAAGTGGGGCCTTGGGTTGAATGGGTGGGGCTGCGGGCTAGCCTCCCCCAGCCAGGGGTTCACGTGCCACCCATGAAGCCCAGAGTATTGTGGGAGTGCTGACAGGGTGCTTGCTACCCTTGAAATACAAAGGAAGGCACTTCCTCCTGCAGTGCTTCCAGTCTAGTAGCCAACCATAGCCCTCTGGATCTCTAGTCTAGCCTAGTGCTTGCTGCATATTGGGGGCTGGCTCTGGCAAGGGGGTCACCAAAGAGTTGGTGGCAAAGATGTGTTCTAAGGAGGGCTTGGAATGGAAGGAGCGGAGGCTGTTTGGGATGGGAGGGTATTTAACTAGATTCTGTTACAGCTTGGAGGGCTATATAGTGCTAGCCTCCATCACCTGCTGCAGCTTCTTCTGACTACAGAAGCCACCACTTTCTGCCCTCAGTGCTGTGTGCTACTCAACAGCTGGTATGTTCCACCCCACAAGTAGCTGCCGTCTTAGGGCTAGAAGTTGAGTCCAGTAGGTGAGAGGTGCTAGACGACCCTGAGTCATGAGTTGTTATTGACATTGGCTCAGAAGCAGGCAGTGGGCAGCAAGGATGACTCAAAGCTTATGAACTCCAACCAGCAGGAGGACAGAGGCCCATCGGAGGAAGATGGCATCTGGGCAGCAGGCCAAGGCCAATGGGTGGGGAAGCCAGAGGTAATCCTAGAGCGCTGATGCCCACTGGGAACCTTGCCAGCCTTGCAACAGCCAACTAGAAAGGTGCAATTCAACCTAAGTTGCAATGTAAGGAATTGTGACTATGTTCTTGGCTTGCTGTTGTATCCATGAGTCTCTAATATCGCCACTTAAACTGGAAGGGTTGTATCATGCCTCAGCCTTTTATTGTAAGTAAAGTTGAGACACTTTTGTTGTCTGTCAGTGCTTCTTTGACTAAGCAAACTCATGGGGCCAGTGATGTGGCATTCTCCCAGGGTTTACATTGCCGACCTGTATGTATGCGTAACTAAAGAGACATTGCAGCGCTGTTGTTTCGTACACTTGTCTGTTTCTGTGGTATTGCAATTAAACATTCATTGTACAAGGGCGTGGTTGGACTGAGTGACTAGTGTTACTGAGAGTCTTTTTTTATAGAGATGCTAACATAACAAGATGGTAACAGAACTCCAAAGTTGTGCAGGAAGGCCACATGGAAGTGCAAAAGGTTTCTCTTCATCAGACTAAGGACCACAACTTGAAAAAATGTGTTTGCCAGCAATGAATGGGACGATCCCCCTACCAAGTGTGGATGGTGGTGGGGCACACAACAAAGCTATTGCTTTTTGCAGAACAAACTTTCCATTCAAAATAAGCTTCTAGCCCTTATGGCTGCAAAACTTTCAATGTGACCTGATGCCCTGGTTTTTATTTGAGTCCCTAAACAACTCCAGTGCCAAAGCTGCTGCTCTTGGTTTTGCCCGGAAGCAGTGGTAGAATTAAATTAGTAAGACTATAGTCTGTTTTGCTGCTGTTCAAAATCCTCTGCAGTTGTGAAACTGTCCATTCCTCCCGAACAAACTGGGGGAGGGAATAGAGTAGCAGAGACCTATTCTCTTCAACTTTACAGCAGCCAGGAGGCTATGCAGATGAAAGAGGACAGAGCTGTTTCTCTCTTCCAGTTGGGGGACTAGGTGTGGTATCATCTTAAAATCTAAGCTTTAGACACTTATTAGCATTGATCCAACAAATGGAGGACCCTCCACAGAAGCAAGGGTCAACACTGGTAGAACACTCAGCATCCTTAATCCTAACTTCTGTGGATGGCACAGTGGCTGGGCTTGTCCCCAAAGTGTTGCCCCTGAGCATTGCTGAATGGCTAACTCCTGTATTCAGGGGTGTGGCATTCTTTCATGTGAATCTAAAGCTTCCTAATAAGAGAGCGTGATAGGGCCTTCTGTGGCCAGGCAGCCTACTGGCTAGATCGTTGATTAGGGGGCTATAGGGGGACCTGACCCCTCCTTCTCCCTCAGGTCCAGGGTCCTGTGTTGCTCAAACCCCTAAATAGGGGAGATGGATCTTTCTCCCAGCCGTGGGCGGGGGGTCAGGACCTGTTTTCCTGGGTTGCTCCCCTATGCAAGTCCTTTTAGTTTGGGGCATGGCCCCACTAGTCCCGTTTCCCCACAATTGGGGCTTATCTGCAGGCTCCCCTTGGCAGGGGAAGACTTACTTTTTGCCTCCAGTGGCTACGTTGGCAGGCAGGTTACCGGTCCATGCCTTCAGCCAGGCATACAGAGAGCTTCTGCCTCTTGGTCAGTCAGCCCTTGACTGAGCCAGGCTCCCTTCTCTTCTCCCCTCTCCAGGCCTGGCACTGGCTGCAGGTATAGTGGGGCAGGGCTAGCTGAACCCACAGATTTTCTTTAACCCCTGCTGTACCTGGCCGCAGTCCCTCTGCTCCTTCACAGAGGGTAACAAAATTTAGATGAACCACTATTATAATCAAACATGAAAAGTAGATACAGATGCTCTCTGTGCAGTTGCAATTTACTTAGTGCTTCTGAGCCCAAGTAGGAGTCTTGTCTGGTGCATTCTGTCCTCCATCTCTAGAGATGCTTGATACTGGTGGCTTTCAGGATTGAACATTTCCACCATTGTGTGGAGCAGGAACAAGTCCTTTTGGGATTTAGAGAAATAACCTAAATTAAAACTTTTTTCCAGTGCTTAATCTAAAACTGAGTTGTGGTGGCACATGTGACAGACTTCTGGGGACAAGACTGCAGTAAAAATGTCTCCTATTCCTATTCCAATCTTCCTATTCCTATGATGTAGGTCATTTCTGCACCAACTTCAGGACTCTGAATGATGATAAAATGCAGAGTGTAGATTCATGGTTTGGTAAGTATCTCACAGTGGGAGACTAGGGTGTCTGCTTTCTGCTGAGCTGAGGCTTTGGGAAAGGAAAATGTCCCTGCCCTGGGAAACTCTCTTATGTTAGGCCTGACTATGTTAGGCACTACTTCAGTAAATGAGGTGTCTAAAACCTAAGTACAGTAAAATGCTATCCCTGATCAAGAACTAGTGAGTTAATGACAGGCTTAGCTAACATCATAATTACTTGTATACCATGTGGTATTGTTACAAATGTTTAATATACAATGTGTTGAGAGTGTTTCCCACAGATCTGAAAGCCAGTCTGGAGAATGCTCCTCCTGCAGAGAATGTAGCAACTGTCTTGCAGCACAAGCCTGCCTTTTCAAAGGCTAATCTTCCGCAAGCTATTGTTTCACCAATGGTGAAATCCAGTAAGTTGGCACGATTCTGAAAAAATAATCTCCATCCACTTGAAGTAGAGAGGCATTGGTGCTAAAAGTGGCATAATGGCTTAGTCCAGGATGGTTCTGTGAGGTTGTTACAGCCTTCTTGGAACGACAGGACAGACATGTCTTAGTACACTTGCAGACTTGCTAGTTCATGGCTCTGATGTTGTTTCTGTCTCCCACACACCCCCAGTACCATTTCATGGGCAACTTCCCGGAGATCTACAATGAGTCGCTGCCTTCATGGCATGGAGCCAGCGGAATGGGGCATGGTCGGTAATGAGGGTGAAGTGCACGGCCAGAAGGTAATAACGGAGTGAGTCCATGGCCCATTTTACTGCCAGGGCTTCTTTCTCAATTACAGAATAGGTCTTCTCTCGTGAGAATAACTTCCTGCTAATATAGAGGATGGGGGTGTTTGTGTGCCCCCTAGGCCCACGTCTGTTTGTAAAAAAAACTCCTTGGCAAAGTCAGCGCTGTACAAGATGGGTTCCTGAGACAGCCGGACCTTCAGAGTTTGGAACGCCTCCTCACAGGCTCTGGTCCACTGGATCCTTTCAGGACTCTTGTTCTTGAGGAGATTGGAAAGGGGGGGCCACACTGGAGGAGAACCCTGGGATAAAGCGGCAGTAATATCCGGCTCGTCCTAGGAATCTATGTACATGCCCACGTTAGGGCGCCCTGACCTGGCTGGTGCTACAGCCAGATGGTGGGGCAGACTTGGCGGCAGCGCTCTGCCCTTCTTATCGGGGTGTCCCAGCACCCCCCGTGGCACTGAGTCCACTCAATGCAGGGTGTCGCTCCCCCAGCTATCATGTCTGAGGGGTCCAGGCTGTATGTCGGCCTTGGTCCCAGACTTCTTCTCGGGTCTCGGGGTGCCCGGCCCCGATGCTGGGACCTGCATCGCTGGCCCGATCAGAGTCTCCGCGGCTAAGAAGTCCTCCGTCAGAGCGATGGCCATGCTCAGCGTCGTCAGCCAGTGCTGGAGGATCCAGGCCCTCTCTCAGGTCGGGAGGATGTGCACAAACTGCTCCAGGACAATCTGTTTGGTAACGTCGTTCGCTGTCTGTCGCTCGGCTGCAGCCACCTCCAGCAGGCATCCTTCAACTCCTGGGCCACAACCTAGGGTCTGGCGCCCATTGGACTGACCTTCTCGTGGAACCGCCACCGGAAGGTTTCCAGAGTGATGTCCAAGGAGTGATGGCTGCTTTCACTTGTCTATAATCCCTGGCCTCATCATTCGGGAGCCCCCAGGAGGCGGTTTGAGCTGCCCATGTCAGGTACGGGGTGAGGAGGGTGGCCCATTGGTCGGGAGGCCTTCCAGCCACCGACGCAGCCCGCTCAGATGTCACAAGAAAAGCCTCAGGGTCGTCTTTGGGTCTCATCTTGGCCAATCGCACTGGTACGGTGGGGCCAGGTGCTCCCATGGGCTGGGACCCAATGGGACCAGGCAGCAAGGCTGCCAGGTGCTGGGGGCACTGCTGCTGCTGACAATGTTGGGCCCGCAGGTCACGAAGTAGCTGCTGTTGCTGGGCCCCTAGCTGTTGCACCAGTTGCTGTTGGCTCTTGGCCAGGAATTTGAGTTTGTCCATCTCCAATGTTGTTAAAGGAACCATTGGAGCCTGACTTGCTTAAGACTCCTTCTCACAGGGGTAGGGTCGCTACCCGTGTTCTCCGCCAAGTGTGGTGGACTCACAGTTGTGCCTCCCTCTCTGGGTCGGAGGGAGGCCACTCGGCTTCACTCCAGTGGCTGTCCAGTCTGCTCTGGCTGCCCTGCTGGTTGGAGGTTTCCCTGGCTGCGGCTGCTGCAGCTGTGTGGGGGGCCCTGCCGGCCTGCCCTCTGGAGGGAAGCGACTGACCCCACCAGCATCCCTGGGGTCTGTGCTGGCTGGCGCTGCTGCTGCTTCGGAGCCTTGTGCGGAGGAGGAGGACAGGACACTGTGCAAGGGGTTTATGTTGCTGGACTAAGAGACTTTCCATCTTTGCTCCTGTGGTGGTGGCAGCTACTGCTGCTGTGGGGAGCAGGGGGAGAGGTGTGGATCCCTCCCCCAGCCCGTCTGCTCCCCCCTACACCATCACCACTACCCATCACCCCCATTTACCATCTGGACGTGCTGTTCGCCCCTCAACGTGGCTGTTTGCTCACGCTTCTCACCATCTGGGACAGATTGCAGCAGCAAGCAGAGGCTGCTTCCCAAGCACACATGGGTGCACGTGCCTCCTCTCCTTGGACTTGCCCCCCCCCCCCCAAGTTGCATTTGGCTGGTGGGCTCTCCTCAACCCTTTTTTGTCCCTGGCCCCCCTACAGCATTTGCCCCCTTTCCCTTGCTGTCTGCCCCTTGTTGTCCATTTTGTTTCCCACCCTCACTTCTGCCTTGGTCCCTTAGGAGTTTTTTGTTACTTTGCGCCCCCCTCCCCCCCCAGCTCTGGACTGTTAGTTTGCCTACCCTGCCCCAGCCTTCAGAGCTTGTCCCTGTGCCTCTCCAGCTCCACCCCCCAGCCTGTTTCCAGTTGGGTCTCCTTTTTCCCTAACCTCCCTTTGCTCCCTTGCTCACTCAGCCCCCTTGTTTCATGCGCCCAGGCCTCCTCCCTAAGTGCTTGTGTCCCTTTTCCATTGCACCCCCCATTCACTGAACCCCCCACAATGATATCGTGGTCCCTCCCCTTCCTAGTGCACTGGAGGAGTTGGTATCCCCCCCCTTCCCTGCCTCAGTTGGCCTCCCTGCGCACCCACCCATTGGCCCTCTCCTCCCCTGCCCACAGCCTAGCGGGGAGGAGTGGAAGACCTTTTTCCTCCCCCCCACCTCCTGCCCCTTGCCAAAATGGTGGGGAAACCTATGGGTGGTGCCCCTTGTGCTGACTCTGTGGCCCCCCTCTGCTAACTCCCGTCTCTCCCTGGGGCTAACCTCTCGACCATCGCCAGCCTCTTTGCCTCTGATCAGGTGCTGCGGACGCCAGGGAACACGAGTCCAGACGCCACCACTGCCATGGCCACTACCTCCTCTGGGTTGGGGGGAACCCCCTTGGCCGGTAAAAAGGGCCAGGGGAAGAGCCCCGCCGCGAAAGTGAAGCCTCCCCTGCTGTTCCCTCCACCAGCTCCAGGGGCACCCCCCCTTGGCCCCCAGAGCGTACGCGCAGATGGCCACAGCCCTCCACACGCCACTATAGCATCTTCCCCAACCGCCGCCTCCAGCTCCATCCCTGGCGGCCAGGGTCCCCTCCCCACCCAGGAAGCACGGCGTCTGTTGCCTCCTGGTGCCCACCTCGCCCCATGTGGAGACCTACATGCGGGCACTGGCATGGGTGGTGGGGCCCACGGTCCTGGTGGCGGCCTCCAAGATGTACAGGAAGGTCATCGTCTTCCTGGCATGGGAGGCCCCTGCCCAGGTGGCAGTGGAGAAGGGCCGGGGAGGATGTTCATCCCATTTTGCCCCTTGAGGACCTGGGCATATGGGTGGTTTTCACTTCCGTCCTCCCCTTCCTTCCCAACGCTGCCCTTCTGCTGCACCCTGGGAAAATCCCCTATCTGTCATCAGCCCTCTCCCACTAGGCTGCAAGGACCCTGCCCTCCATCACGTTCTGTCCTTCTGCTGGCAGGTCCAAATGCAACGGCCCCCGGCAACGCATGACACAGAGGCAGTTGTGGCATCCTTTCTGGTGCCCCAACAGGGAGTCCATTACCGGGTGCACTACTCCTCGGGGGATGCCCAGTGTTACCTCTGCCGGGTGACGGGGCATGTCCGGCGGGATTGGCCCCTGGCCCAGCATGGAGGGGTGCCTGGGACCCCCGAGAGCCGGGAGGGCACTGGCCCTGCCATCGCCGGCGACCCTGACTGTCCGGCTCCTATAGTCACCCCTCCTCCTTCTGCCATTGCTCCCGCTCGGGCCCCGGGAGTAGCCCCCCCCCCTCGCACCCAGACGAGCAGGTGGGCCCCGCCTCTGTCGTATGCAGTCCAGCGGGGCCCGTGGAGGAGAGGGCAGCATGGCCGTCCCTGGGCAAGGTCAATCACGGATTGTTGCAGGGGCCAATACGGGCCGCCAGCACTCCTGCCCACAAGGATCCGCCCCAGCCCTCACAATGAAATCCAGGGCTATAGGGTGGGCCTCCGCAGGTGCCAGGTGCTCTCCTGCCTTTGGGAGTGGGGTGGGAGGCTACTCTGTGATTTTCCTGCAGGAAACCTACATGGATCCAACCGCCGCGGTCAGTTGGAATGGGGGGACGGGATGTATTTCAGTCATCTCAGCGCTCATTTGGTTAGGGTGGCCCCCCTGTTCTCCCCGTCCTATGGCCTGAGGTGCTGGGGGTCGCCGAGGTCATGCTGGGTCGCCTGCTGCACTTCCAGGCCTGCGTGGAGGGGTTGACGTTGACTCTGGTCAATATCTAGACCCCGACATCAGGCGAGGAGTGGGTGTATTTCTATCAACAGGCGTCTGCCATCCTTGTGAGTGCCTGGGCTTGGGCGGGGATTTTAATACCACCCTCGAGGAGCGGGACCGCTCTGGAACCGAGAGCAGCCAGGCCACCGTGGGCGTCCTCCCGGAGATCGTCCATCGTCACTCCCTGGTGGACATCTGGCTCAGCCACCACCAGGACGACAATTCCACCTTTACCTATGTCCAGATGGAAGTCAATAGGTTGCGCCACTCCTGGTTGGACTGTATTTATCTATCACGCTCCCGTCTTGCATGGGTCCACTCCTCCAGCATGCAGCCGGCCTCATTCTCGGACCACCATCTGGTGGCCGTGATGGCCTCTCTCACCTCAGAGAGCCCAGGGCCGGCCTGTTGGCATTTCACTAAGAGCCTGCTGGAGGAAGTGGCTTTGTGACATCCTTCCAGGAGTTCTGGATAACCTGGCGAGGGCAGCGGCGTGCCTTTCCCTCAGCCTGGCGGTGGTGGGATGTGGGGAAGATGCGCGCCTGGCTCTTCTGCCATGACTACACCCAGGGCGCCAGCCAGCAGAGGGATGGGGTGGTAGAGCAGTTGGAGCGGGATGTCTGGGAGGAGATTGCTTTCAGGAGCACTGGAGTTCTCTGATCAGTATCCCCCTCTGGATCCCTAGTTTTGAACCTGTGATCTCCACTCCCTGCCCTGTTATTTCTCAGTTGTGCCCCGTATTTAGTTGAGTCCTGGGTCTAGTGGTTCTTCCCATATGGCAGGGGGAGGGACACTTAGTGTCCTGGATTAGGTGGGCAATGATGACATAGCAGTATCAACTCTTCATGAATGGTCCCAAATTGATATAACTGGAGACTGACATCTGCTTAATCCACCACATGCAGCAGCTGTGTGAACTTGTGCATGATATCCTGTCAGTGTGCTTATTTCCTAACCCGGAGGCCCCATCTGTAGGGGTGAGAAGGTGGTTCAGTTTCATACCTGGTGGCTGAGATAACCCTGTTGTGCGCTGGTGACTTCCAGGATGTGTGGGTATCTGGAATTGGACTGAAGATGGAAGAGCCCCTTTGCTGATGGTGATACTCAAAAATTGTTACTGAGTGAGGCTGAGTTCAGACTTGCAACCTAGATGTGCCAGGGGGCTTTGTACCGTAGTACAAATCACAGGAGTGATTTTAGGTTTCCAACTTGCAGTGTAACAATTAGCTGCTGTTAGTCTCCTCTGAAGCATACCCGTATGTAGTGCTGTCTCGATTTCAGTGACTCTTTCCAGGAAATATTGAAATACATTATGTGGGACTGACTGTCCTTCCCAAAGACCACATGGGAGACTTGACACTGCTCTTTCCTGCAGTAGGGTATCCAGAAGACAGTCAGCCCAACACAAGATTGGCAGATGAAATTCAATGTTGATAAATGCAAAGTAATACACATTGGAAAACATCATCCCAACTGTTAAGGAAAAGTTAGCACATGTGACTCCATTTTGGTTTGGGGCTCACCATTGTCTAAAAGCAAGCACATCATACACCAGGAGGAGTGTTCCTTAGATACTGCATTCCTGTGAAAATCCTCCTCCTTGTCTCCAGCCTGCCTTGACTCCCGGTATCTGTTCTTTGTCCGTCTCTAACTTCCTATCTCCTGGCCTTTGATGTGAGGCCTCCCATCCTGATAATAAAAATTACTGATGCATGGCTTTAGGACCATGCTGTGTAATTAACATACTAGTTTAGGACGAGCAAGCAGGGATAGGTGGTAGATAAGAAAAGGGTTTGTTTATTGGCTAAGGTTTCCGATGCACGAGGGCAACATGCTTTGCTAAGAGGTATATAACCTTTGTATAATCTGTATTCGGGGTCCCCTCCTGGCTAGCAGGGGGGTACCACGCTCGAGCGTAATAAACTTGGTGTTTTTTGGGAACTCTGCAGTTGTGGACTTTGTTTATGTGCCTCAGCCTAGATTCGAACTGTGCATGTCCTACCAGGTGTAATTCGCAGCATTTGTGTGCGTGTCCTACCAGGTGTAATTCGTGACACAACTATAAAATGATGGGCTCTAAATTAGCTGTTACCCCTCAAGAAAGATCTTGGAGTCATTGTGGATTGTTCTTTGGAAACATCTACTCAATATGCAGGGGCAGTCAAAAAAAGAACAGAATGTTGGGAATCATTCGGAAAGGGACAGATAATCAGACAGAAAAGGTCATGTTGCCTCTGTAGAAATCCATGGTTCGCCCACAGCTTGAATACTGCGCGCAGATGTGGTTGTCCCATCTCAAAACAGATAGACTGGCATTGGAAAAGGGCAACAAAAATGATGAGGGGAACAGCTGGAACAGCTGCCATATGAGGAGAGATTAATAGGACTGGGACTTTTCAGTTTAGAAAAAGAGACGACTAAGGGGGGTATGAGAGAGGTCTATAAAATCATGACTGATGTGGAGAAAGTAAATAAGGAAGTGTTGTTTACTCCTCATAACACAAGAACTGGGATCACCAAATGAAATTAATAGGCGGTGTGATACAGTCAGGGCGGACGGCTGCAAGGGGGTAGTGGAAGGCAGATATGTTAGCCCTAGAATGTTAAAGGCCCTTTCTCCTACAAACTGAGAAGGGGTTACCTCAGATTAATTGAATCCAAGTAAGGGCTGCCTGAGACCTTTTAAAACCCCTCCTCCAGTGAGAAAAAGAGAGGAGAGAGAGACAGACACCAGCTATTACCAGGCTAGTAGCAGAAGGGAATTAGCTTCTCCAGGAGGAGAGGTCGTGTTCCTTCCCATAAGGGAAGCAGACAAGCCCAAGTGCCAGCTAGGAGAAGGACTGACACCCCAGGACAAACAACAGGATGACACCCCGTCCCAGCGAGGAGGCAGGGAAAGGTATCACCCTTTGTTGGGTCTATGAGACTATTTCCCTTTCTTGAGTGGGGAAGGAGCGCCCCTTAGGCTTACCCTCAGGCATGCCCTGAAGACACAACCGAGGGAGCACTGAAGGGGGAAGGCAAACCCTGCCTGATTAGGACTGATTACCCCAGGCCCACCATCGCCAGAGGGGAAAAATGCTAAGGTTGGCGAGAGAAAAAGAGGTGCCTTGCCACAGCAGCAGATTCAGAAACAAACAAATGGAAGTATTTCTTCACACAAAGCACAGTTAACCTGTGGAACTCCTTGCCAGAGGATGTTGTGAAGGCCAATACTATAAGAAGGTTCAAAAAAAAGAAACAGATAACTTCATTGAGGATAGGTCCATCCTGGCTAATAGCCATTGATGGACAGGGATACAAAACCTGTAGTCCAAACTGTGGGGCAGTGCAGAAGTAGCCCTGAGTTCCAGTTGCTGCTCAGGGGTTGTCTGCACGGGGTAACTTTGACTCCCTGTTTCAGAGTAGCAGCCGTGTTAGGCTGTATTCACAAAAAGAAAGGAGTACTTGTGGCACCTTAGAGACTAACCAATTTATTTGAGCATAAGCTTTCGTGAGCTACAGCTCACTTCATCGGATGCGTTCAGTGGAAAATGCAGTGAGGATGTTTTATACACACAGACCATGAAAAAATGGGTGTTTATCACTTCAAAAGGTTTTCTCTCCCCCCACCCCACTCTCCTGCTGGTAATAGCTTATCTAAAGTGATCACTCTCCTTACAGTGTGTATGATAATCAAGGTGGGCCATTTCCAGCACAAATGCAGGGTTTAACCAGAACGTCTGAGGAACAGTGTGGGGGGGAGGGGGGGAGGAAAAAACAAGGGGAAATAGGTTACCTTGCATAATGACTTAACCATTCCCAGTCTCTATTCAAGCCTAAGTCATGTATATAAATCTCCTCACTGTATTTTCCACTGAATGTGTCCGATGAAGTGAGCTGTAGCTCACGAAAGCTTATGCTCAAATAAATTGGTTAGTCTCTAAGGTGCCACAAGTCCTCCTTTTCTTTTTGACTCCCTGTGTGGATGCTCTTATTTCTGGAATAAGGGCTTTATTCCATATTACTGTAATCCAAGTGGATTGGGTTAACCCAGGATAAGAGCACTCACACAGTGAGTTAGTGAGGAATACTACTCTGCTTTAAATTCACACCCTACCTTAATCTGCATTAATTTCACTGTAGACAAGGCCTTAGTCTCCAGACCCTCCCCTTCCCCATAACTTCAGGACTGAGGCTTTTAACCATTTCAAGTTCTTTAGTATTTAAGTGTTGGGGATGAGCTGTCTACAACCATCATCTGCCTTCTTGCAGATGTAACTCTACCTGAGTCTGAGTCAGATCTGTGCACCATGTAGCAGACAGCAGGACCATCATCGAATAGACAGAGGTAGATGTATCCACCAAAAAAGATTTTTCCACATTCTTAACAGCATATTTCTGGAACCATATCAAATGGCATGTCTAAAGTGTATTAGGCCACAAATCTACCTGGAAACACAGCTTAACTATCTTGTGAAATATAAAGGGCTAAGGATGGCTTTGCAGGCCTGATAGAATGCACATAACTCCATAGAGAACACAGGATTTGGATGAGCATAAACTGCTCCTCCTCAGTATCAGTCTCATGGGGTTTTCTCCTTTTTAGGACACCTGTGAAGAGAACTGCTGGTCAGGTAACAAAGCCAGTTGACTTCCATTTCTGCTCAGATGAGAGGATTAAACAGCACACAGAAAGCCAACCTGGGAATGAATACAAGAAACTGGATTTCGTAGCAGCACTGAGAAAGTACCCCACAACTCCGGTGAGAGGATGAGGAAGCAAGGGTGCTACCTGATTGTTCTAGATCTATTGGTGGCTGTCTCTTCCTGTTCCACTGTTTGCTAATGTGGGATTTGCGGATAGTAATTCACTGGGTGTGAATGAAAGAGGTCATGTGGGATGTGGCAGACTAGTAGAAGTGCTGTGGTCTTACTGAGCAACACAATGCTGGCTGTCGGCATCTCTGCAGAGTTTCCAAACTGGCCCATCCCAAGCTTTTAGTATGTCCAATCAGCTCACAAGTGGTGGAAGTGGAATCTGGAATCCCATCTACTACTCCAACAGGCTGAGTTCCCATGAGGCTTTGAAACAAGAGTAGTATGCCTTTCCTTGTACACCTACTCCTCAGATCTCCAAGGTAGGAACTAAGTATTCTTCCCTTACAGATGATTCCTTATCAGCAAGGCAATTACAAGTCCTCATCCTAGTAACATACCAAGGATTCAATTTCCAAGCTGGAGTCTGCTTATTTAGCTACCTCTGAGTATCCATGCAGTAGGGTCTATCCTCAGCAGGGCTGAGTATGCACAGCTGTTCAAATTAGTGGGAGCTGTGGGTGCTCTTGACTCTGCATGGATTCTCTTCTTGCTGTCAAGGTAGTTTTGGGAGAAGAGAACTTCAGGGAGTTCATTAATACAAGTTGAAGATATGTCTACAGTATCTTCTACATAGTTACCCGTTGAGGTGGCAGTTGAGCTGTTAGGTGTAAACGGTGTTCTTGCTACCAGATGGGACTGGGTGAATACAGTAATGAAGGTAGTGATGTCTGCCCAACAACTGGGGAAATTGTTCCATGTAACAGAACACAGCCTCTGTGACTCCCCGGAATCGTATGTCATTAAAAAGGAGATACTGGCCATGGCTGCTGGGGTTGTGCCAGTAGTAACTGGAATCCCACTGGATTTCAATACTTTAGCTTTTAAGACTGCATTGTTAGATGGTTTGAATTCAAGAATGAAGGTAATTTTAGGACCCATAGATCCAGCTAGGGGATACCTGGAGTTAAAACATGAAATTTTTCGAGAAGCTGTAGTTTTTCAAGACATGCAGGGACAAGCGGGAAAAGGAAATAAGAACAGGAATATGGAGCCTGCACAGGCGGTAACTTTTGCCAACAACTGGGCCCCCAGATCTCCAAGGGGAGCTGGGAGGAAAGGGGCCCGCTGCACTATGACATGTTAGAGGAAGGGGACAGGGAGGTGCAATGGACAGCAGAGGAGCAAGAGGAAGAAATGGATCTGGACGTGGGTATCAGATGCAGACTAGAGGATGTCTGGCTCAAGGTGGGAAAGGTACATTGAACTTCCCTGCTCCCATACTCCAAGCTGGCTATGCTCCCTGCAGCCGGTTCACTTCCAAATCACACCCAGGGACCAACTGTACATGCTCGTGCTCCACACATTGCATGTCCTCACCCTCTTATCCCGCCACGACTCCAAGTGGCAGGACTATTTGCCACCTGTGGAGGGTGAGGAGCCCCGGTGGGCCAGCCTGTATTCCACCTTGGTCCCACGGCCCACCAGAGACATCGGTTGGCAACTCCTTCATGGAGCCGTAAGCACGGGTGTGTATCTGGTGTGGTTCACCCCCACTCCCGAGGCCTGCCCCTTCTGCAGAGTGAGGGAGAACCTGGCACATGCCTACCTCAAATGCACCATGTGGCAGCCCCTATTCCGGCTCCTCCAGAACCTCTTGTTGAGGTTCTGGCTGCATTTTTCCCCCACACCTGTTCATTTTCACACACCCTATCCATGGCCCCACGAAGTCGCGAGGTCTCCTTATCAACCTCCTCCTGGCTCTGGCCAAAGTTACCATCTATAACACCAGGAGGAGGATGTTGGACGAGGGGGTGCTCTGCGACTGTGGGGCCTATTTCTGTTCCTCCCTAGTCTCACGTCTCCGGGCAGAGTTCTACTGGGCAGCGTCCGCTGGCGTCCTCAACAGCTTTGAGGAGCAGTGGGCGCTGTCCAGGTTTCTCTGCTCTGTGTCTCCATCCGGTACCCTTGTTTTTAACCTGTGACCATCACTCCTGACCCTGTTTTCTCATTAGTTGTCCCACGCAATCAGTTGGAATCCAGGTCCAGAGGTCCCTCCTTGCGCTCACCCACCTCCCAGGATATCCAATAAGGTCTCACTATATGCACCCCACCCGCGCTTCAAGCCATTTGGAGGAGCGCGGGTCCACTGCTCTGTCTCGGTGTTTACCTTTCTGCCACTCATCCTTCTCCGCCAGAGAACTGGCAGGGTTTGGAGGCCAGGGTGGGCGAGTGGCTAGGGAGATGGACGGGACTGCTCCAGTGTCTCTCCCTGTGGGGCAGGGCACTGGTGCTGAACCAGCTAGTCCTGTCCATGCTCTGGCACTGGCTCAACACCCTGAGCCCGGTCGCAGGGATCCTGGCCAGGCTCCACAGGACAGCTCTGGAGTTTTTCTGGCCAGGACTGCACTGGGTGTCTGCAGGGGTCCTGAGTCTTCCCCTGGAGAAGGGAGGACAGGACCTTGTCTGCCTTCGTAGCCAGGTCCATGTCTTCCGCCTCCATGCCCTGCAGAGACTCCTTTGTGGTGCAGGTACTCCAGCGTGAAGCACGTTGGAGCACGCCTTCCTCCGCCACCTGCTCCTCCTGCCTCTCTGCAGTCTGCTCTGGATGGGAACCACTTGTGCATCTTTGCATATGGGCAAAACAATCTAATATCAGGCTGTTAGGAAAGAGATCCTGTCCTAATAACACCCACTATCACCAGGTAAAGAAACAGATCTTAAGATGGTTAAAGAAAACTTAGTTTGATGGCATCTGTCTGGCAAGAAATCTCTGATCAATAGTTTCTTTATTGTTTTGTCTTTATGGTCCCCACTTTTCTATTTTTTGTCGGGTCTCTGCTTCGTTCTTTGTTTCTGTCAGTGACATAATTGATTTCGCTAGGTGTAAATTAAGGTGGTGGGCTATGAATGGTTAGAGAATTTTGTTACAATGTGTTAGGATTGGTTAGATAGATTTCAGTACAATGATTAGTTAAAGTCTAGCGAAGCAGGATTCAAGTTTCACTGTATAAACTGGGGTCCAAGAAGGAGACCAGCAGGAAGAAAGAACAGAAGAAGAAGACGACACAGCCTAAGATCAAAGCTGCTAAGAATCCTCTGTACGACTGTGACCTGCAGCAACCAGATGAGACTGACCTTTCCTGGCCAGCAGGGAAAGGCCGCCTGCCTGATCAGGACTGGTGAGCAGAGCACTGTATGTTTAGCATGTGTATTCTGCTTGGTAATGGTCAATAAACAGAGGACAAGGATATTACAGTGGGAGGCTCTTTCACTGGTATAAGATTCTGCAAACCCACCAAGTGTTAGGCCTTTGCCCTAGGAACTGGGTAAAGGTGGTGGGAATTGGGTGTGTGACTTTTGCTGAGGCCCTCAGCTGCCTGCATATAAGTGATGGCCGATGCCCTTCGTAACCTGAGATCCAGAAGGATGCGACCAAGTGACACTTTGCCTGGGAAGCAAGACAAAGACCGGAGGAGGAGCAAGGGATGTGGGGGAGGCTAGGCAGCGGGATCCAGGGCTATCTGCTGTGTGGGACTGGAAGAGGGGGAGCCCAGGGCATCCGGCCCCGGAATCCCCCCAAGATGGAATTTGCTGAAAGTCACTGATTTCTGTGTTAACAATATCTGTTTTACTCGGTGTTCCTGTCGACTAATAAACCTTGTTTTACAACACTGGCTGAGAGTCATGGCTGACTGCGGAGTTGGGATGCAGGGCCCTATGGCCTCCCCAGAGGTCCTGTCCAGGTATGCCCCCTCATGGGGAAGTGTACGGTGTGAATAGGGATGCTGAATGCTCCAAGGTCAGACTAGGAAGGCCATAGCCAAGGTAGCTTTTTGCCCTGGCCAGCATGCCCTGAGGGGAGTCACGCCACCCCAGAGTCCTGGCTGGCTTCATACAGAACAGTTCCAGAGCAACTGGTGGGAGCAGTGGGATAAACTGTACCCCGTGGACAAAGCATCCTGCAGTGAGTGACGGAGGAGCAGGAGAACAAAGGGGAATTAGCGAGAGCCAAGAGTGCTGAAGACTCAGAGAGGTGCGGTTCCAGGAGGCAGAGGAGCCTACGGCTTAACCCTGAGAGTGGACCCCTGAGAAGGGCTGTTGCACTGAAGGGGTTCCTCCCAGGGATCGTGGGGAGCTGAGAGAGCACAGGCCTGTGAGTCTGTGACCACGTGGGAAAAGCGTGGAGATGGCCTATCACCATCTCCTTAAGGAGGACATTGTAGAGCTGTGCAGAGAGAGGGCTGCACATTGGAAAGCTCACTAAGGCACAGCTGATTGCTTAGTTGGAAGAGGAGGCTCGCTCTAAGGAGCTAGTTCCTGACCCAGCTGGGGCCGTGACAGAGGCTGGGAGCAGCCAGGCAGCCTTAGGGGCCGCACCAGCCCGACCCAACTGAAGCCATGGGAGGGGCTGAGAGCAGCCAGGTGATCCTTGGACCCACCTCCCAAGCCAGCAGGTGATGTTCATGGCCAAGTTCCCCATCTGTGGAGCTGAAACGGAAAGAACGGGAGGCCAGTGAGAGACAGCGAAAGCATGGGGAAGAGCAGAGATGCATGAACTGGCAATGGCAGAGTGAAAGGCAGAGGGACCCCTACCATGGTGAGTGGGGATGGTCCCAGGGTGGCCAAGCATGCAGGGAATTCCAATATAAAGTTGCTTCCCCAGTTTAAGGAAAGGGAGGATAGAGATGCCTTCCTTACTGCCTTTGAGAAGGCCTGCAATGTGCACCCGATTGATCCGGAAAACAGGCTCTGACATCTCACCCCTTTACTGGGTCCCAAGGCCACAGAGATGTTCAGCCAGATAGATGGGGTGGAAGTAGGGGACTATGGGCTGTTCAAGCAAACCCTGCTGCTTGTCTTCCTTCTTGTTTTTAATACTGGTATGGACTCAGCATGAGTGCTGGAAATAAAAGGTCTTTTACAGCTGTTGCCTGTGTGCACTCGGGGCCTTGGGGGGTGGGGGGTCACTGTCCAAGCCGCAAGGTGGGTGCACTGGGCTATCAGCTGGGCCTTGGCTGTATTGTTGTCCGCTGGAACCAGGTCTCTCTGGCCAGGAATGCATGTCTCCCTGTGTGAGAGCCTCTCTGCTGCTGTTCATCCAACAGCTCAATCTCCCCCTCCACTGCCAGCTTCTCCTGCCCTGGCAGACACGCCCCGCACCCAACTCCACTCAGGAGCAGGGCCCCTGCACTGCTGGGAGGCGAGGTCACCGCTGTTTGTCTCCAGGGGCCCAAGTAGGGGTGCCAAATGTCTAATCACACAAACCCACACACCCCTGCCCCACCCCTTCCCTGAGGCCACACCCCTGCCCCACTCACTGCATCCCTCCTCCCTTGCTCTCTCCCACCTTCACTCACTTTCACTGGGCTGGGGCAGGTGGTTGGGGTGCACGAGGGGGAGCAGGCTCTGAAAGGGGCTGGGGCAGGGGCACAGGACGGAGTGTGGTCTCTGGGAGAGAGAGTTTCAGTGCAGGAGGGGGCTCAGGATTGGGGCAGCAGGAAAGAGTTTGGGGTGCAGGTTCCAAGAGGAGGCTCAGGGCTGGGAGTTGGGGTGCAGGCTCTGGGAAGGAGTTAGGGTGCAGGAGGAGGCTCAGGGTTGGGGCAGCGGGTTGGGGTGCAGGAAAGTTTGGGGTGCAGGGTCTAGGAGGAGGCTGGGGGTTGGGGTAAAGGCTCTGGGGTGCAAGAGGGGGTGCAGGCTCCAGGAGGGAGTCTGGGTGCAGGAGGGGACTCAGGGCTGGGGCACAGGGTTGGGGTGCAGGAGGATGTTTGGGGTGGGCAGGCGTGTGGGAGAAGGTGCAGGCTCTGGGAGGGAATTTGAGTGCAGGAGGGGGCTCAAGGCTGGGGCAGGGAGTTGGGGTGCAGGCTCTGGGAGGGAGTCTGGGTGCAGGAAGGGGTGCGGGTCCAGGAGGGGGCGCGGGGTCCAGGCTCTGGGAGGGGCTTCAGCACTGGGGAAGGGCTATGGAAGGAGGTGCGAGCTCTGGGAGGGAGTCTGGGGGCAGGAGGGGGCTCGGAGCGCAGGAGGGGGGCGGGGTCTCTGGGAGGGGGCTCGGGAGGGGGCGGGGTGTCTGGGAGGGAGTCTGGGGGCGCAGGAGGGGGGCGGGGTCTCTGGGAGGGGGCTCGGGAGGGGGCGGGGTGTCTGGGAGGGAGTCTGGGGGCGCAGGAGGGGGCGGGGTGTCTGGGAGGGGCTCGGGGCCGAGGCGGGGGGCGGGGTCTCTGGGAGGGAGTCTGGGGGCGCAGGAGGGGGGCGGGGACTCTGGGCCGCCCGCCAGCGGAGCGAGGCTGAAGCAGGCTCTCTGCCTGCCGTAGGTCCGGGCAGCCCCGAGAAGCACAGCTGCGCATGCGCCGATGGCCGCTCCCGTACACGGCCATTCGCGGCCGCCATTTCTGTGTACGGCGGACACGTGACTCGCAGCGACAGTGGCGGGCCGGAGGCCGCTGCCACGGGATGGGGCAATAGGCCCTCTTGGTGCGTGGAGCAAACCGCGCAGGCGCGATAGGTACCCACCGCAGGCTTCCGAGCGGGGGTGCCATCTTCTCGGGGAGAGTCTGAGCTGCACATGCGCAAACCCAGCTGTCAGATGCCATCTTGTCACTCGGTTTTATTCAAGCTGCGCGCGCGCACTGAGCAGGCTTGGGCGGTGCTCGGGAAGGTTTGAGCCGTGTCGCGCTCCGTGTTGTACGGCAGCGCCTCTGGGCCAGTCCAGCCCCTCTCCCTAAACGGAACAATGGTCTCTGCCCGACGGCCTCAGGGAACAGGGCAGTGCGGCCGTGCAGAGCGCGCCCACAGGCATCCCCGCATAGGCTGGCTGGCAGCGTCCCCCGCCCCGAATGGAACGGAACAGTCTGGCCCTCTCCCTCCAGGGGCAACAGAGCCGCCCCGACCCCTCTCCCATGGGACGGGACGGTCTTGTCTGGGTCCCAGGCCGCTGATTGGCGGAACGGGATTACGTGACGTAAGAAAGACGAAGCACTTTCCGTACAGGAAAATGGCCGCGCCCACCTGTAACGTAGGGGCCGTACAAGAAGACGGCGGCGGTGACGGGAGCGCCTCTTGTCCTGTTCGCTCATTGGCTCGGCGTATGCGACGCCCTTGTCGCGGATTTAGACTCAGAGGCAGCCCCTTGCTCTGATTGGGCCGCAGCTCCGTAACCTGTCGCCGTACGCGATCATGGCGGCGCCCGCTGGTGACAAAGGGCCACTTCCGGTCCTGCGCAGTCCGGGGAGGAGGGGAAATCGGTTTTTCCGGTGCTGGGCTTCGGAGGAGGAACCAGGAGGCGGGTGAGCGCGCGAGGGCTGGGGGGCGGGGCAGGGCCTGGGGTGTCTTGGGGGGGGGGCCCTTGGGGTAGGGGAGGATCTGTGGGGCGGGGACAGGGCCTGGGGGGCGGAGGATCTGCGGGGCGGGGGGGCGGGATGTGGGGGTGTGGAGGATGTGAGGGTAAGGAGGATCTGTGGGGTGCGGGGGGTGGGGAGGATCTGTGGGGCTCCGGGCGGAGGGGGGACAGGGCCTGAGGATATGGGGTGGGTAAGGGATGTGTATAGCTATAGGGTGGGGTAAGGTCTGGGTCTGGGGTGGAGTGATATGGGATGGGTAGCAGGGTGGGGGGGATATAGGGTGGCTCCCAGGGACCGCGTGAGGTTTGGATATGGGATGGCTACAGAATGGGGCCTGTGTACCAGGGTGGAGTGAGGGGCAAGTACAGGATGGGGATGGGGCAGATGCTGGATTCCAGGGTCCATGAGGGTCCATAGAGGGAAAGCACTAGGTATGTGGTAGGGGGATATAGGGCAGGCTCTGGTTACTGGCTGGGGCATATAGAGAAGTAGGATTGGCATTGGGGGTGGGTACTGGGCCTGGCATGGAGATAGGGCTATAGAGTGGATCCTGGGGGTGGCTCCAGCACTCACCATTCTATCTCCCCATGCAGGCACTGCCCCCTGGGACTGAGAGACCCCCTGCACTGTGGGGGTTACTCCCCGTGGCTCCCCCCCACGCCCCGGGATGTGCCGTGCCCTCAGGCCCCCCCTACAGCTCTGATCCCCGACCCAGGCAGTGACCTACCCCCATGGCCGCCACAGTGGAGAGCAACATCATTGTCTTGGACGATGAGGAGGAGGGGCTGCCACCACCTATGCCCAGGGAGCCCCCAGGGCCCGTCTCTGCCTCCCCACAGCCCAATGGGACCCCCACCAAGAAACCAGGTTCCCTGGCCCAGCATGGTGGCAGCTTCAAGGCTGAGAACGAACAGCTCTTTGGAGAGGTAAGTGCCCCTGGCAGAGTCCCCATTGCCCATGTATGGCCTTCCCTGGCCATGTACCCCTGTTCTCTCCCACCCCCACATATACCCCTCCCACACCCACGGACTTCTGAGTCCCTTCCCCATATCCCCCACCCTGCATCCTGTTCCCTGAGCCAGCCAGTCCCTGCTCTGGGGCTGGGGCTGGATCTGAGCTGGCACACCCTGGAGGGGAAAGGCCCCGTGTCCCATTCCCCACCCTGTAAGCCAGCTCTGGGACCAGATTGGAGCCAGTGCCCCCTAGAGGGGAAAGGCCCTGTGTGCTGCTCCCTGCACCTCTGAGCCAGCCAGTCTCTGCTCTGGGGCTGGATCAGCGCTGGTACCCCCCACGTCTCATTCCTCAGCCAGCTGGCCTGTGAGGCTTGGGGCTTGCTCTGCCCTGGCTAAATCTGCTGGGCTGATCCTGCCCTGTGGGTCTGAGCCCAGCCCACTTCCCCCATTGTGAAAGGGGCTTGGGAGGGAGGCCTGTGTGGCGCGAAGCATGAACAGCCCACGGCTTGTGGGCCCTGGGAGGGGTGGGAGTGAGCGGATCTCCAGGGCTGACCCAGCTGAGGGGAAGAGACTCTGGTTTTGGTTCTTTATCAAACCATAGGGACTGAAGATGAAAATGCCCGGGGAGGCGTTCCTGTGAACAGGGGCCCTGTCCCCCCCCCAAGCCCTCTCCCCTGAGCCTGGTCCACTCACCAAAACGCCCTGTGACTCCATCAGTGCCTTGCTGCTCTGAGCTCTGCGCCCCTCGGTCCCCTGACCTTGCTGGCCATGTGACCACCTCTGTGTCCTGTGAGCATGTGTGCCTCTCTCCCCCCCAGCACTAGCTCTGTGTCCACCTGGTCTGGACACCCATTCTCCCTTCCGCCGAGTCCTGGAGTGCTGGCACCCATCTGACCCTGCCCCCCACGTCTCTCTTTTCAGTTCCTGGAGTGCTGTAGCCGGCTGACGGAGGAGCACCCCGAGGTGATCCCGTTCCTGGCCAGCCGGCACCAGAAGGCCAGCACCGAGTTCCTGGCCTCAGCCGAGTTTCGCAACGTGCTGGGGCGCTGCCTGACGCGTGTGCAGAGTAAGCGCAGCAAAGTCTATGTCTACATCAACGAGCTGTGCACTGTGCTCAAGGCCCACACGCAGCGCCGCAAGCTGGCGCTCAGCTCAGCCCCAGCCCCCGCCACCCCCCACCAGCCAGAGCCAGTGGCGCCCCAGGAGGAGGGGGAGGGGACGTCGGGACAGCGTGGCACCGGCTCCAAGCGGCAAATCCGCTACCTGGAGAACCTGCTGCGTGTCTACATGGGGGAGATCCGGCGGCTGCAGGAGCGGGAGCTGGACCTGGCTGAGCTGGACAGCGAGGACTCCACCTACCTGCAGGAGAGCCGGCTCAAGCGCAAGATGATGCACATCTTTGAGCGGCTGTGCCAGCTCAAGCAGTGCAGCAGCCTGACGGGCCGGGTGATCGAGCAGCGCATCCCCTACCGGGGCACCCGCTACCCGGAGGTCAACCGGCGCATCGAGCGCTTCATCAACCGGCCCGACGTCTTCCCCGACTACACGGACATCCTCAAGGTGATCCAGAAGGCCAGCGCCCGCCACAGCCTGGGTCTGGCCAAGCGCCAGATGCAGAGCATGGCACTGGATGCCTTTCGCGAGGTGGGCAACCGCCTGCAGGAGCGGCGCCACCTCGACCTGGTCTACAACTTCGGTAGCCACCTCACCGACCAGTACCGGCCTGGTGAGAGCACTGGGGGATGGGGGGGCCGTAGCGACCAGTACCGGGCTGGTAAGAGCGGGGGTGGGGGCGTAATGACCAGTACTGGGCTGGTGAGAACGCGGTGGGGAGGGGGAAGAGATGTGTACTGACCAGTACCGGTCTGGTGACAGTGTGTGCGGGGGGACGTACCGGCCCGGTGAGGGGGGGAACGGGGGGACATACTGACTGTTGTCAGCCTGGTGAGAGCATTCAGGGGGGTGCGGGGGGCAGCATTGGTTGGGGAAGACCAGATGAGGCCCTGCCCAGTCATCATAGAGAGAAGGGCAGGTGGGGTTATTTCGGGTTGGGGGTGGGAGGGGGAGTGTTTCCACTCGGGGCCCCTCTGACACCCCCCCTATGTGCAGACACTGACCCCGCCCGGAGGGACTCTGCACTGGCCCGGCGGCTGCGGGAGAATCGCGAGGTGGCGCTGACGCGGCTGGACAGCATTGTCTCGCGCTATGCCCAGCTGCAGGACGAGAGCGAGGAGGAGGAGCGTGTCCGCAAGAGAGCTGCCCAAGCCCGTGGCAGCGCTGCCCCCCGGCAGGAGGGGCTACTGCCCCCACCCTGTCCCATGGCACCAGACCCAGGGGAGGGGCAGTGCCACACACAGGTGAGGTGGGGTGCATATGGCAGTGTGCACCCTGTGGGGGGACAGAGCTCCCAAGCTGTGCCATGCACTTTGCCCAGCCCCCTGCATGGGGAAGGGAGTACTTCGGCTCCTCTGTGTGGGTGGGGCGGGGGTGGGGTGGGGGGGAACGGGGACGACGAAGGGAGTTTGTAGACAGCCCTGTGGGGATGCGGCTGGCATAACACCCGATTCTCCACCCTCCCCAGGGCAGCCCCAGCGCAAGCACCGCAAGCCAAGGGGCACCTGCGGTCAGTGAGGAGGACGAGGACGACTCGGAGGAGGAAGAGCCCTCATCAGACACAGACATTGAGGAGGAGCTGCAGCAGAGCCAAGAAGTGGGGGAGGAGGAAGAAGAGGATGCAGCCATGCAAGGTACATACCGCACAGAGCCAGGACTCCTGGATTCTGTCCCAGCTCTGGGAGGGGAGTGGGGTCCAGTGGGTAGAGCAGGGGGGGCTGGGAGCCAGAACTCCTAGGTTCTGTCCCCTGCTCTGGGAGGGGAGTGGGGTCTAGTGGAATGTAATGGTTGGAGCAGAGGGGCTAGGAGCCAGGACTCTTGGGTTCTATTCTGTGGTGACTCTCCCAGATGCAGAAGCAGCAGGTGAGGACACAGCAGGGGACCAGGAGGACCAGTGCATGGAGTTGGGCCTGGAGCCACTGCCATGCTCTTCAGGCGGGGAGGATCTGGAGGACGAGGATGAAGAGGAGGATGAAGAGGAAGATGAAGAGGAGGAGCCCCTGCCCCTTGCAGAGGGCGAGGGGCCTCCATCACCCAAGGAGGGGCCACCATTCAGCCCGGTGCAGGAGCTGTTTGTGCTGGAGATTGAGGCGCTACCCCTGGAACTCAGCGAGACACCACCCCCCTCCCCCCAAATCCCAGGGGGCTCCGAGGCCACCCCCAAGGCCACCCCCTCGTCCCCAGAGCCCTCTGAGGCCACCCCACTGGGCCCCGCCTCCCCCGAGACGGTCTCTTCCCGGACTGAGCAGGAGGTCTCCCCAAAGGAGCCTGCTAGTTTTGCGGTGAAGCAGGAGGGAGGCGGCATGGGGGACTCCGGGCTCCGGACTCAGCCCCCTGCCAAGAGAAGGCAGCTGTCTGCCCCCAGGAGCCCCCTTGCCCGGCCCTTGGAGAACGGGGGCAGCATCATCAGCTCCACCAGCTTCAACGGCAGCACTGGGCCCCCGGCCTGCAAGAGGGGACGCCAGGAGCTGCCCTGTGGCAACAGGTGGGGGCAAGGGGAGACATGCCTGGCCAGGCAGTGTGTGAGGTGGGGGGAGCTCTGTGTGTCAGGTGAGGAGACAACAGGGGAGAAGGAAGTGGGCCCTGCACATCAAGGAGGGGATGCTGGGCTGGAGCTGACGCTGTGGTTCCCTCTCTTGTCCTGCTCCTGACTGGGAACCACAGCAATGGGTGAGGGTCTTTGCATGGGGGGCCTTGGTGGGACAGTCACTGTCAGGGTGTGGTGGCCACTCCAGCCCATCCGTGTCCAGCCATCCCCAGTGGGTGAAGGGGGCTGGGAGCTGAGCCTGTTCCAAGGGGCCCATGGGTTCAGGAACCATCTTCCCTCTTGGCCTGCCATGGGGAGGGTGGGCCCTGGTATGGGGGTGCATTGTGGGAGAAGGGGAACCCTGCCCCTGGTGTGATGGGCTGACTCCAGGTGCCACCCCATGCCGTCCCCTCCCCCATGACCCCCATCTCTCCCGCCCTTGCCAGCAGCTGCCTCGAGGTTCAGAGCATCGGCTCAGAGGATGAGGACTTAGAGCTGCCGCTAGATGGCCTGCTGCCCCGCAGCCCTTTGCCTGACTCCACCCGTGCCGACTCGCCCTTCCATAGCTTGGTCAGCAGCTCCCAGGGCAGCCCGCAGCTGTGCCAGCGCCTCCTGCCCAAGATCTGCAAGGTGAGGGGCTGGCCGAGGTGGGGGGTGAGTGGGGATGCTAGTTTGGATGAGAGGTGGCCTGACCATGTGTCCCTGCCCTGCTCTCTCCCCAGACCAGCGTGGCGACTCAGTGTGACCCGGAGGAGATCATCATTCTGTCGGACTCGGATTAGACCCTCTGTCTGCCCAGGGGGGCTGGAGACTCTGGGGAGCAGGGAGGGCAACAGGGTTTGTTTGTGGCTGATTCTGGGGTGGGGTTAAGGGGGTGGAGCAGAGCCCCCCCATCTCTTGGGCTGCCCCTCCCTCTTTGTACAAAAGAAACGTTTAAAAAACAAAAAAAACCCGAAAAATAAAATCTTTTTTCTTACTCAGCAGCTGCTGGCTCTGGGCTGTGACTGAGCTGGGGGGCGGTAAAGGGACATGGGGGGGCAGGTGGCTCTGTGGGGGGAGGGGGCTGGCCTGTCCCTGGGCGGGGCACAGCTGGCTTTGGCGGGGCGGGGACTAGAGGGGAGGCCCCGCCCCTTTCCGGCCCTGTCTGTCACGGAGGAGGGAGTTAAAGAGCAGCTGGAGCCGTCGGAGGCCGCTTTTTCCCAGGGAAGGAACTGAGCCTGCGCAACGCTGATCCCTTTAAGGCTCGGCATTTAAAGACGAAGTTCTGTCGTCGGCCGACGTTGGCTCGGCGACGGAGAGCGGCGGCTGGGCCTGCCCCTTTAAGAGGAAGGAGTTAAGGGGCTCCACACTCCGGGCTGGGCCGTGTTAAAGGGGAGGGCAGGCTGTCGGCGGACAGTGCCCCCGTGGCAGCCTGAGGGCGACAGCGCCTGCCCCTTTAAACCAGGCAGGGGCGGGGCCGGGGACTGGGGGGAGGAGGGTGAGTAACAAGATGGTGGCGGCGGCCTGAGAGCCCCGGAGCGCGAGCGGGCGGGTCAGCGGGGGAGGGGCCCAAGGGGGCTGGGGGCAGAGGGGCGGGGGGGGGAGCTGGGGGGGTGACATGAGGGGGGAGGGGCCCGAGGAGTCTGTGGGCTGAGGAGCGGGGGGGAGCTGGGGGGTGACATGAGGGGCCCGAGGGGTCTGTGGGCAGAGGGGCGGGGAGGGGCTGAAGGGTGACATGAGGGGGGAGGGGCCCGAGGGGTCTGTGGGCTGAGGAGCAGGGGGAGCTGGGGGGCGACATGAGGGGCCCGAGGGGTCTGTGGGCAGAGGGGCGGGGAGGGGCTGAAGGGTGACATGAGGGGGGAGGGGCCCGAGGGGTCTGTGGGCCGAGGGGCAGGGGAGGAGCTGGGGGGTGACATGGGGGGAGGGGCCCAAGGGGTCTGTGGGCTGAGGAGCTGGGGGGCGACATGAGGGGCCCGAGGAGTCTGTGGGCTGAGGAGCTGGGGGGTGACATGGGGGGGCCCGAGGGGTCTGTGGGCAGAGGGGCGGGGAGGGGCCCGAGGGGTCTGTGGGCCGAGGGGCAGGGGAGGAGCTGGGGGGTGACATGGGGGGAGGGGCCCAAGGGGTCTGTGGGTAGAGGGGCGGCGAGGAGCTGGGGGGAGGGGCAGAGGGTCTGGGGGGTGACATGAGGGGGGAGGTGCCCGAGTGATCTGTGGGCAGAGCGGCGGGGGGGGGGGAAGCTGGGGGTGACATGGGGGGGGCCCGAGAGGTCTGTGGGCAGAGGAGTGGGGGAAGCTGGGGGGGTGACATGAGGGGGGAAGGTCTAAGGAATCTGTGGGCAGAGGGGTGGGGAGGAGATGAGGGGGTGACATGAGGTGGGAGGGGCCCAAGGGGTCTAGGGGCGGGGGGGAGCTGGTGGGTGACATGAGGAGAGAGGGGTCTGTGTGCAGAGGGGCTGGGGATTGGAGCACTGTGGGGGAGGCCAGTTGGCTTTGAGGTTGAAGGGGGCTAGGGGCAGGGTAGGAGCTGAAAGGAGGGTTGGGGGGTGACATGGCATGGGGCGGCTGGGAAGCAAGCTGGGGGGTATAAGGTGGGGGGCTGTTGGGGAGGGGGAGGAGGAGGCTCTGTGCGGGTTGAGATGGGCTAGGGGAGGTTTGCAGGAGAGAAGTATAAGGTCGGAGGGTCAGGGGTTGTGATCGGGTGGTGCCTGAGAGTTGGGGGCTGAAGTGGGGGGTTGGGGGAGGTTATGACCGGAGGGGTGGGGACTGTTAAGGACAGTTATGCGTGGAGGGCAGGGAGCCAGGCAGGGGCTCAGGAGTTACTTTATGATAAGGACATAAGAGGGACCAGACCGGGTCCGACCAATTGTCCATCTAGCCCAGTGGCCGATGCCAGATGCTTCAGAGGAAATGAATAGAAAGGGGCAGTTATTGAGTGATCTCCCCTGTAGCCCACTCCCAGCTTCTGGCAGACACTCCCTTATTCACTTTCTCCACCCCATTCACGATATGGTCGACCTCTGTCGTACCCCCTCAGTTATCTCTTTTCCGAGCTGAACGGTGCCAGTCGTTTTACTCTCTCTCCGTGTACAGAAGCTGTTCCATCCCCCTGATCATTTTTGTAGCCCTTCTTTGTACTTTTTTGCAATTCCAATATATCTTTTGTGAGATGGCGCGACCAGATCTGCTGCAGTATTCAAGGTGTGGGCATCCCATGGAGGCAGTACTATAGACGGGCAGTATGACCTTTTCTGTCTGATTATCTGTCCCTTTCCTGACGGTTCCCAACATTCTTTAGTTTTTTTGACGGCCGCTGCACATTGAGTGGATGTTTTCAGAGAACTATCCACGACTCCAAGATCTCTTTCTTGAGGGGTAACAGCTAATTTAGACCCCACCATTTTATATGTATAGCTGCGATGATGTTTTCCAATGTGCATTACTTTGCATTTATCAACACTGAATTTCATCTGCCATTTTGGTGCCCAGTCACCCAGTTTTGTGAGACCCCTTGGTAGCTTTGGACTTAACTATCCTGAGTAATTTTATATCATCTGCAAATTTGCCCTCTCACTGTTCACCCTTTTTCCCGAGGTTTGGGGATGTATGGGGGTTGGGGCAGGGGCTGGTAGGGTTAGGCCGGGGGCGGGGGATATGCGGAGGTATGGGTGGGAAGGGGAGCTGGGCATGGGTTGATTATATAGTAGAAGCAGGAATGGGTGTTGGTGGGGTGGGAGGGTTATAATGGGGGCTAAGGGGAGGGTGTGGAGGAGAAGCTGCGGTTTGGCAATAATGCAGGCAGGGAGAGTGCAGAGGGAAGGGAGGTGGATTGTGATGGGGAAGAGGGGGGCTGGAGGGGGCTCAGTGTGTGTGATGGGTGCCCCACACACCCCAGTCTCTCTGAGTGCCCTGGTTCTGCTCCCACAACCCGGAAACTATGTCTCTTTGCCTGGGGCTCCTCCTCCCCCACATTCCCAGACACACTTGTATTTCACTGTTCTTTTCAAACATGCTATGGACAGCCCAGACAGACCTCGGCCAAGTGCTGCAGGGCTGCGGGTGGTGGTGCTGTGGAGGAGTTAGGAGTTGGAGAAGGTCTTGTCCGAGGGGTGGACCCCAATAGGGGTCGGTAAGGATTTTCATGAGTTGGTTGGTCCCAGAGGGAGAGTTCATGGTGGTTTTTTGGGAATTGCTCTAACCTGGGGGATTGGCACTGGGACATAATTGTCGCCTATGGTTCATTCCACAAAGGGTTAAATGTCTCAGTGACTCTCCTCAGATCCAGGGCCTGCCCTGCTCCCTGTGCTGGGGGGGGGTCTGAGTCACAGGATCTGTGGGGGTGCCCAACCGACAGAAGGCCCCCTCCCTGCCCTGGGGATCTTTGGAACGCAGCATCTGAGGAAGGAGGAGGGGTCTCCTTAGCACCCCATAGAGAGGGTCTCTGGGACACCAGATTGTTGGGGGTGTCTCCCAGCACCCCACAGCTCTAATCCTCTGTCTCTTGCAGGCAGTCCATCCCTGGCACCATGGACCCGGCATGCGGTGCCATCGTGCATGTGGACTTCCCTGAGATCACCAGCGCCCTGCTGGAGAACCTGAACCAGCAGCGGGTGGAGGGCAAGCTGTGCGACATCTCCATCCACGTGCAGGGCCGGGTGTTCCGGGCCCACCGGGCCGTGCTCGCCGCCTCCTCGCCCTACTTCCACGACCAGGTGCTGCTGAAGAACATGACGTCCATTGTGCTGCCCAACGTCATGGACCCGGGCGCCTTTGAGACAGTGCTGGGCTCCGCGTACACCGGCAAGCTGAGCATGGCCTCGGATGAGATTGTCAACTTCCTCACCGTGGGCAGCGTGCTGCAGATGTGGCACATCGTGGACAAGTGCACGGAGCTGCTCAAGGAGGGGCGGGGCACGACTGGCCCCTCGCCTTCCTCCTCCTTCCGTGCCCACTCCAGCCGCACCAGCGAGAACCAGTCCCCCAGCAGCAGTAACTACTTCAGCCCCCGGGAGACGGGCGAGGGGCCGGAGCATGGGCCTGCCAAGTACGCGCTGCGAGGGGTGGCTGGCGGCATAGAGCGGGATGGGTCGGAGGGGCCGGACGAGGAGGTGATCTTCCAGGCCGAGAAGGGTCCCACCCGCTGCCCCGAGCCCTTCTCCGGCGGCAGCAAGTTCATCCTGGAGACAGACGATGACGTGAGTGACAGCGGCGGGGATGGGGGGGGCGGGGGGCGGCGCCCAGCCTACGTGCAGCCCAGCATCATGCCCCAGAAGCAATGGGTGTACATCAAGAAGGAGCGGTCCCAGGAGGACTTGGTGCTGACGTGCGAGGAGGACGAGGACCCGGTTGAGGTGGGGCCGGCCCCTGGTGAGCCCCCCCTCAGCATCAGTGACGTGCGTACGCTGACCGAGCCCTCCGGGGCCAAGCTGGAGGAGCAGGTCAACTTCTGCGAGTCCTCGGAGGACTTCCCCTCGCCCTACGAGGGGCTGGAGGAGGGGCCGGGTAGTGGCGGCAGCTTTGCCCAGCGTTCCCTCATGCCCATGGACATGCAGGGCAACCAGATCCTGGTCTTCCCCCCCCAGACCCCTGTGGAGCACGGGGCCGTGCAGCTGGCGGCCGGCTCGGGCGATGGCAACAAGATCTTCATGTGCCACTGCGGCAAGGCCTTCTCCCACAAGAGCATGCGCGACCGGCACGTCAACATGCACCTCAACCTGCGGCCCTTCGACTGCCCCGTCTGCAACAAGAAGTTCAAGATGAAGCACCACCTGACGGAGCACATGAAGACGCACACCGGCCTCAAGCCCTACGAGTGCGACGTCTGTGCCAAGAAGTTCATGTGGCGAGACAGCTTCATGCGCCACAAGGGGCACTGCGAGCGGCGCCACCGCCTCTCCGGGGCGGGTGGGGGACTCAAGAAGGAGCCTGTAGCCGCAGGCGCGGGAGGGGAGGGCGACTGGGCAGTGCTGCGGGAGCCCCAGGCTGCCGGGAGGTCTCCACGCAGCGAACTGGGCTTCGGCGGGGGGAGCGGGGCGAAGATGTGACGTGGCGGACGGCCTCCCCCGCCCTGCACATGGACTCCCCCTCCTCCCCGACAGACCCTGGGGCACAGACATGACATGCCCCCCCACCCCCATCCGAGATGCACAGACTCGCCAGTGACTGGATCCCCACCTGAAGCAGCCAGCTCTTCCCAGGATGCTGTGGGGCGGGGGGGGGGGCGAGGAGTCAGGATGCCCTCTGGGGGTGGGGTGAGACAGGAAGCAGTGATGATTGTAGAGACTGAAGTCTCTGTCGGGGTCCTGGGTAGTGAATTCCATGCCCGCACTCCAGTGCCAGGAGGGAGCTGGATTCCTGGGATGTGGCTTTGTGGGTCCATAGCTGTGTACCCTGGGGGGACCTGGACTCCTGGGTCCCTGAGGAACTCTTAACACTAACCCCCCGGTCCTTGCTGGGTGGGGGGCACCTCCCTCGCCCATGATGGGCTAAGGAGACTGGGGGGAGGGTGTGTTTGTGGGGTGTGGCCCCTCTGTGGTGTGTGTAGCAGGCCGACCTGTGGGTCGGTGAGTCTGTCCTGTCCCTGTCTGTCTGGCCGTCTGTGATTCACTTTGGTTTTCTCATATGTGTAATGACTGATGCTGAACCTGCAGCCCACCCCCTCTATCCCTTCTGGAGGATGGGGTAACCCCAAATCTCCCCTTAGACTACCCTCACCCCTCCTCCCTGGGCCAGTCCCCCTGGACCCCAATTTATGGCCAAAGGGCTAGTGTGATCCTTGGAGGTACAAACAGGGCAGTCATGGGCAGGTTTGATTTTACCTTGTACCTGGCCCTGGGGCAGCCGCCGCTGGGCTCCTGAGTCCAGGTCTGGGGCCCGTGCTCCCAGACGGATGGGGATATGTTGGAGAGGGGCTGGAGGAGAGCTCAGAAAAAGCTGAAAGGTACAAGGTACAGGCCTTGCAGCGATAGACTCAAGCTGCTCACGTGGAGATGGCAAAGGAGTGACTGGATCCCTGCCTTGGAACAGAGCTGTGATGCAAGGGCTCTTTGGCCCAGCAGCCAGAGAGCCAGAGTCTGGAGACCAGGGGCAGGTTTTGACCAGGGAGGGGCATGGGAACAGCTGCCCAAGGGGGCCACGTTCTGACCAGGATGGGGCGGCTGAGAGAGCTGCTCCAGGCCTAACAGGGTTAGTGCCAGGCAGGTTGCTGGGCTGTGTTCTGCTGGGGGCAGATGAGATCGGGCCTTGGGATCTATTAATATCCCCTCCCGGGGGCAGGGCCAGTGTCCCCTTCACCCTATAGTGGGGTGGGGTCCCCTGCCCCTCTGTGCTTCACCCCCCACCCGTCCCTCTCTGGGACAGCACCCCCCTTCCATCCCGACTGCCCTCAGGACAGCATCCTCTGTGCCCTTTTCTCCATCTCTCCCCTCCCTGGACAACGCCCCTCCAGGGATGACTCCCCCAGTTTGGTGCTTCCCCTTCCTCCCTGGTACAACACCCTCCCCCCACTCCCTAAGCACAGAGCTAACCTGAATGTAGGTACGATGCCCCCTTCCCTGCCAAGGGCTGGGGATGAATGCCCCCCGGTTCCATTGGGGGGCATTCCAGTGAGAAGGGCAGGCCCCATGGTAGGAGCACCTGGTGTTTGTTGTGTGATGTAGTAATCCACCCATTACAAACTGAACAGGGGCTCTGTCTCTAACCCCTCCTCCCCAGAGAAAAAAAAATGGGGTGGGCGGAGGGATAGCTCAGTGGTTTGAGCATTGGCCTGCTAAACCCAGGGTTGTGAGTTCAATCCTCGAGGGGGCCATTTAGGGATCTGGGGCAAAAATTGGGGCTTGGTCCTGCTTTGAGCAGGGGGTTGGACTAGATGACCTCCTGAGGTCCCTTCCAACCCTGATATTCTATGAGGATCCCTCCAATGCTGGGCTAGTGGGGAAGTCACTGGATTGGGCCTTAGGACTCCTGGGTTCTGTCTCCAGCTCTGGGAGGGGACTGGGGGCTAGTGGGTTAGAGCAGGGGGGAGGGTCTGGGAGCCAGGACTCCTGGGTCCTGTCCCTGGCTCTGGGAAGGGGGTGGGGTCTAATGGGTTAGAGCAGGGGGGAGGGTCTGGGAGCCAGGACTCCTGGGTTCTCTCCTGTTGTTGTTTTGGGAGTAAGTCCTTCCCCCATTCCACCTGTGTGCCTCTTTTCCGCAGTGGGGGGTGGGGAGAATCACCTGGCTCAGTGAGGAGCTGGGTGTGGCACTTCTGCCTCTGCTAGAGTGGGGCTCCCCACTCCCTCCTCCCCCTCAGTTCCCGTCTGGTTCAATTCTTTTGTAACTTGATTCTTTGTTGGTTTTTTAATGTCTATAAATATTTATTGGTCTGTTTGATGCCCGGCTCCTGCTTCTCATTGTGTGCCAGTGCCACTCCAGGAAAGCACCCCCCAAAATGGCATGAGGAACCCCAGCACCAGGCTTGTGAGATGGGGCACAACCAGGATCCCTCACAGCACACATCCCTCTGGTGCCGGCTGGGGAGACCGCATATTCAGGACCCACGGCACGGTCCCCCTCCCTGTCCCGCGCCCCCTCACAGTACAGCGGCCCCTAGCACCAGGCTGGATTTTGAGGTTCCACTCTGTTCCGGTTGCTGGTTATATCACACACACGCCGCCCTGTTACACAACCCCAACTGCATGCCTGATTCATGGGCCAGAAAGGGCTGGGCATGGGGTTATGTAACCTTCCATGGGCAGGGGGATAAAAGCAGCCCCATATCTGCCTGGTGCCCAAATGCATGGGAAGAGCTGAGTCACACCCCAAACTCTCCACCCAAGTGAGTCTGCAGGGTGATGGAGCAGCTGGGGGCAGAGAAGGGATGGGGAGAGGGAGTGATGGGGGGGGTTCAGAGTCTGGGAGTGTTTTGGGATTTGGGGTGCACCTGAGAGCTGATCCTGCTGGGCTGGGGGTTGCTGGGGGGACTGATGGGTATGGGGACCTACAGGCTGGGCAGGTTGTGCCCCAGGTTCTCTGGCCTTGGCAGTGTGGGGCAGGGGTGTCTGGGGGGTGGCTTTTTCATCACCAGCCTGAGTCTCTCCCTGCAGCTTCTGCCACGACACCCCTTGCGATGCTACTGCGAATCACCCCACTCCTGCTCCTGGCCCTGGGGCTCTGGGGAGAGAGGTGAGTGGGGGGCTCTCCCCACACTGCAGAGGGTGGTGGAGGGAACGTCCCCAAACCCTTCCCCCAGTGCCTCAGGGGATGGAGATTGATCCCTGCACAAACCCCCTGGGGCAACAGATCCAATTCAGGGAAAGGGGGGCAACAGCACCCCCAGGGTGATGGGGCCAATCCCGGGGGGCTGTACGCCCTAACTATCCCCATCTGGTTCTGCAGGGAGAAGCCTAAATTCTGCGGGGAAGTCACCGAATGTTTCACTTTTGACCTCATCTGCAACAGCTCTGACTATGAGGTGAGGGTCAGTTGTGGGGGAGGGAAAACCTGCTAAAATACCCCCTCCCGAGATGGCCAGTTCCCCCCACCCTGGGGCTGGATTGGAGTCTGTGCCCCCTAGCGGGGAAAGGACCCCCATCTCATTCCCCACCCTCTGGAGCCAGCCAGTCCCCCTGAAGTTGGGAGGGAGGGGGGTGGAGGGATGGGTCAGGAAGCATGGGAAGAAATTGACCCCACTCCCGTGCTCCTGTCTGTCCTCCCCCCTGCCCCCAGGCTCGGCTTTACCCCCCCTCGGCCTGGGTCAGCACCCGTGTGAACAACACGTACACAGCCGCCAAGACCATCGGCTTCTGGCACCTCTTCCGCTACATCCAGGGCCGGAACCAGCTGGGTAAGGTGACCCCCACAGCCCCTCTTCCCCCAGCCTCGGACTCCACCCCCACAGCTCCCCAACCCCCACACATAACCCCTCTCCTAGAGCCCCTAGAAGACCCACAGCCCTGCTCCACCCATATGCCCCTCTGCGTCCCCAACCATACCCCCCCTCTCCCTCCCAGGTCCCCCAAACCCCACAGCCTTCTCCCATGGGGTCCCTACAGGCCCCCAAAACTCCATTGCTCCAGATAGCCCATAATCCATCCCTCAGAGACCCTGTAACAACCTGAGAAACTCCTTCCAAGGTCCCCAGGGGCTAACGGGAGGGACATAGGGGGTTGACCCCTGCTCTCTGGGGCTGCTTCACGTTTAATGAGCCTCGGTAGAACAGGGACAGAAGAAAAGGGGGTCTCTACCCTCCCCAAGGAGCTGGCTGCAGTTGAGGGGGGCTGGGGATTGGGGGTGGTTCTGGGGAGGGGAGGACTTCTGGATTCTGAGCAAACATGACACACACCCGGCAGGTGTGAAGATCCCAATGACCGCACCGGTTCTGACCCGGGTGGACCAGGCTGCTGGAGAGACGCAGGAGTACACCATCTCCTTCCTGCTGCCGGCAGCGCGGCAGGGCGACCCCCCGCAGCCCACCGAGCCTGCTGTGAGTGACTCCCCCCACCGAACCCACTGAGTGACCCCCAGCCCCCACATGGCTCCCCACTGAGCCTGCTGTGACCCCCCCACTGAACCCACTGAGTGACCCCCACCCCTACATGGCTCCCCACCGAGCCCGCTGTGAGTGACTCCCCCCACTGAGTGACCCCCAGCCCCCACATGGCTCCCCACTGAGCCTGCTGTGACCCCCCCACTGAACCCACTGAGTGACCCCTACCCTCACATGGCTCCCCACTGAGCCTGCTGTGAGTGACTCCCCCCACTGAGTGACCCCCAGCCCCCACATGGCTCCCCACTGAGCCTGCTGTGACCCCCCCACTGAACCCACTGAGTGACCCCCACCCCCACATGGCTCCCCACTGAGCCTGCTGTGAGTGACTCCCCCCACTGAGTGACCCCCAGCCCCCACATGGCTCCCCACTGGGCCTGCTGTGAGTAACACCCCCCACCAAACCCACTGAGTGACCCCCCCACTGCCTCCAATTCTCCCACCCAGCCCACTGTGAGTGACCCCCATCCCCACAACTGCTCCCTACCAAACTTGCTATAAGTGATCCCCACTGTCCCAACTACCCACTGAACCTGCTGTGAGTGACCCCCAACCCAGCCTGGCCGGGGACTGCCCGTCAAACCCCAGTCTGGCTGGGGCTGTCGCACCTCCCCCCCGCACACACCCCAGTCTGGCTGGGGCTGACACCCGCTCTCTGTGTCTGGCCCAGGTTTTCATCGAGCGGTTCCCTGCTCTGCCCACCTACGTTCGCTCCTTCGGAGGGTGGCTCACGGACGCCAATCGAGGGACCCACATCCGGGCCCTTGACGCCTCCCTGGGGAGGGACGCCCGGCACTTCAACCGCTCCTGGCACTACTCGGCTGGCTACAACAGGTGGGGGGAGACCCGTCTGCTGCCCCCCAGGGTGCTGGGGCGGAGCAGGGACCAGCATTCCCCAGGGCGCAGCAGCAAGGCCAACCGCAGGGGAGCAACCCCCTGAGTCAGGCACCAAACCGCCAGGCGCTTGGCCCCAAACCCGAGGCCTTTGTGAAGGGGTGGGAAGTTGGTGGGGTGACCAGATGTCCCGATTTTATAGGGACAGTCCCGATATTTGGGGCTTTGGCTTATATACGCTCCTTCCCCCCGAATCCTGATTTTTCACACTTGCTGTCTGGTCACCCTAGATGTTGGGGGGCTGCCCTGAGCTCCCCCCGCCATCCTGCTGGGACAGTATCATCCATGCCTCTAGATGTAGTGGGGGAGTGGATTCTGCCCCCCCATCTGCCTGTCCTCCCCCACCACGCAGCCCCTCTCTGCTCCTCCTCAGGCTCTTCACCCCCTCTCCCAGACCTGGGGGTGGGGGCTGCAGCAGGCCCCCCTCTCCCCTTCCAGGCTGGGGACAGGCAGCTCCAGGGGCTCTTTAACTCCCCCGCCACCCCACAGAGCAGCTGCTGCAGGGAGGGGGCAGCGGACCGACCCATTGCTCACAGGAGACGGAGAGAAAAGAGCAGACTGACCCATAGAATGACCCACTGCTCACAGTAGTGGGGGGGGTGGCATTCCCCTGACCTGCTGCAGGTCTTTATCTCCCTCCTCCCCCTCCCATCCTATGAGTGAGGCTGGGGGTTGCAGAGAGGAGGGGGAAAGGGAAATCTGTCTGCAGTAGCTATGGTTGGTTGCTCTGCCCCCCAAGGTGGGCAAGTGGGGCAGGCAGCCAATCAGAGGGCTAAACACTCACTAGTGGGACACGTTTAAGGATTGCACCAAGAGCTGAGATGGGGGGGTTCCCTGTTGCACCAGAAGCTGGGTCGGTGGGTGGGGTCCCTAGGGAGCAGGTTTACAGGGTACAAGGTGCAGCTGGGAGGAGTGTCCATGTGGGGCCCAGTTTACCTGTTGTATCACAGGGTCAGGTTTAAGGGTTACACTGGGAGCTGGGGGGTGCTAGGGGGCTGTCTGTTACCCCAGGAGCTGGGAGTGGTGTCACTGGGGGCAACAAGTTGACCTGTTATGGCAGGAGCTGGGGGAAAAGGGGTCCTGGGGGGTGGGGGTAGGTTACTAGACGTGTGGGGGGCACTAGGAGACAGGTTTATCTTTCACACCAGACTAGGTGGGTGGGATGGTTTCTGTGGGGAGGGGACAGGTTTACCTGTCCAGGCAGCAGCTGGGGGAAAGGGGTGACTAGGGGACAGGTATCTCTGTTTCACTGGGAGCTGGGGGACAGTGAATGCTCATTGCGGGGCAAGTGTATCTGTTACCTCAGGATTTGGAGGAAAGGGGGCAGTGGGGGAAACATGTTTATCTTCTACACCAGTAGCTTGGGGAAGCAGTGACTGGGGACCACTTTACCTATGGGGGGGGTGTTGCTGGGGGACACATTGACTTGTCACACCAGCAGCTGGGAGGGGGCAGGGTCCCTAAGCAGGGGGAGCAACAAATTTACCTGTTACGGGGGGGGGGGGGGTACATTTACCTGTCACAGCAGCAGCTGGCCAGGGGGAGAGGGGGGAAGGAGTTAGTTGGGGGCCGAGTTTGCCTGTTACATTAGGAGTTGTGGGGAGGGTAGGAGGGCAGATTTCCCTGTTACACTGGGATCTGGGGGGAAGGGAATTGGGGGGGGAGGACAAGTTCTCAGGGGATGTTATTAGAGAGGGCGCAGGTTTCCCTGTTACCCCAGGAACCGGGGGGGGGATTAGTGGGGGGCAGGTTTCCTTGTTACCTCAGGAGCTGGGGGGATTAATGGGGGGTCAGTTAGTGGGGGGTTCTGGGATAGGTTAGTGGGGGGCAGGTTTTCCTGTTACCCCAGAAGCTGGGTGGGGGAATAGGGGGGCAGGTTTCCTCATTACAGCAGGTTCTTGTGGGAGGATTGGGGGGCAGGTTTTCCTGTTACCCCCAGAGCCAGGGGAATTAATGGGGGCCTGGTTTCCCAATTACAGCAGGTTCTGGGGTGTGTTAGTGGTGGGCCAGGTTTTCCTGTTACCCCAGAAGCTGGGTAGTGGGGATTGAAAGGGCAGGTTTCCGCCTTGCAGCTGGTTCTGGGAGGGATTCGGGGGCAGATTTCCCTTTACAGCATGTTCTGGGAGTCCCCCAAGCCCTGACCCGCTCTATTGTTCCCGTCTCTCTGCAGCCCCATGAAGCTGTTCGACCGCCACAACGAGGTCTGGCGCCTGGCATGGGGCGGCCTGGGCTGTGCCCCAGAGTGAGCCCCCCAAATGTCACCCACTGGCATCGCAGCCCCCCCAGGAGTGAGAAACCCAGCTCTCGATTCCGCCCCCCACGAGTGAGCTCCCAGTGAGGAGCCCCCCTCCTCCCCACCCCCACCCCCTTAATAAAGCCAAGTGACCAAGGCTGCCCTGTGTATGAGGCATGAATTCTGGTTGCTGCCCTAAAGCTGGACAGGCCAGGGGGGTCCCCTGGCAGCTGCCCTAGTGGGTCACCAGAAGGGGGTGCATGCTAGGGTCTGTGGTAGCCCCGAACCCCAAAGAATTTGACCTGGGGAAGCAGAGAACAGGATCTGGACTGGGAGGAGGGAAGAAATGGGCATGGGGGGGGGGAGGGGCAGGGGGCATACCTAGGGGCTGGCCAGGGAGAGCGGTGGGGGGAGGCTCTGGTTGAGGTGGCAGATGTGGGGGGAAAGGAGGACCTGGGGGAGATCAGGATGGGGTGGGACTGCAGGGGAGGAGCGGGCCAGAGGGAGATGGAGGGGATCTGCGGGTCATAGGGGGCAGAGGGAGATGGGGGGCAGTGGCTGGACAGGGCAGAAGGAGGGGAGCCTGGCGGCGGGGCGGAGGGAGATGGAGAGGAGCTGGGGGGGCAGAGGGAAATGGGGGCAGGGCAGAGGGAGCTGGGAGAAGTGGGGGGAGAGGCAGGAGGAGATGGGGGGCAGGGCAGAGGGTGCTGGGGGGTAGGAGGAGCTGAGGGGTGGGCCAGAGGGAAGTGGGGGAGGGGAGGAAGCGCTGGGGGACAGGGCAGAGGGAGCTGGGGAGCAGTGGAGGGAGGGGCCGGAGGCAGAGGGAGATGGGGGGCAGTGGCCAGACAGGGTAGAGGGAGGGGAACCTGGGGGCGGGGCAGAGGGAGCTGGAGAGGAGCTGGGAGCAGTGGGCGGAGGGGGCAGGAGGAGACGGGGTGCAGTGGAGGGAGGGGGCGGGGACAGAGGGAAGTGGGGGGCAGGAGCTGGGGGTGGAGCAGAGGGAGCTGGGGGGCAGTGGAGGGAGGGGGCGGGGCAGAGGGGGCCGGGCTGTGTCTATCTGCCCGCCCTCTCCCCGAAAGTGAAAGTGGAAGCGGGGGGTGGGGGGGTTTCGGGTATTTCCATCCTGCCTCGCAGCCGACATGACTTCGCTCGTCCCCGTGGGGGCCCTGGCCCTGCTCCTGCCTGGTGAGTCGGGGGGGGCTCCCCCCACCTGTCCTCGGACCCTCCCCCCCCCAGCTCTCTGTCAGTCTGTCCACAGGACACACCTGCCCGCCCCGCAGGGCAACCTGGCACTCCCCCGAAACACAGCCACAGCTCCCCCCCACTCTAGGACCCTCAGCCCCCCCCCCCCCGGGACACGGCTCCCCCCGCCCAGGGACCCTGACCGCCCCCCCGCACTGACATGGCTCCACCCCGCATTCTGGGACCCTGCCCCCCCCAAACACACAGCCCGCCCTGCGCCAGGGCAGCCTGACACCCTCGACCTGAGACACAGCTCCCCCCTGCCCAGGGACCCTGACCCCCCCCCGAGACATGCTCCCCCCCACCCAGGGACCTTGAGACTGCCCCTCCACCAGACACAGCTCCACTCCCGCTCTGGGACCCTGCCCGCCCAACACGCAGCGCCGGGCCCCCCCGCGTCCAGGGCAACCTGAGCCTGTCCTGAGAGGGGCTCTCCCTCCTCCCCCCACTCTGGGATCCTCAGCCCCCCGAGACACGGCTCCCCCCTGCCCAGGGACCCTCAGCGTGAGGTGGGCTCCAGCCAGTGGGGGCGGGGCCGGGCTGTGTCTGTCTGCCCCGGGACCCTGACACCCCCCCACAGACATGACTCCCCCCGCCAGGGCAACCTGAGTACCCCTGTGGACACAGTTCTTTCCCAGTCCTGGCCTTCAACCCCCCTACCCCACATGTCACGTGGCCCTGAGAGGGCCCCTGAACTGCGGGGGGCTTTGCTCCCACAGGGTGTTTGGGAGGAGGGGGCCATTTGTCTGGGTGTGGGGTGATGGGGCTGCTCCGGGGCTGGGTGGGATGTGGAGGCACCTGCTTGTTATTGGGGGGGCAAGGGAGAAATCAGACCCTGGGGGGATGAGGGGTCATCCCTGGGGAGAGGCATCTCTTGAGGGTCCTGCCCTGGGGGAGGGGGCAATCTGGGTGCAATCCGGTGTCCCAGGGAGCTTTGGGGGTCCTTGTGTCTGCACTAACCCCCGGCCCCTGCCGCTAGGGTTCGCTCTGTGTCTGGCTCTGGCGGGGCCCCCCCGGCTGAGCTGCTGGTTCGTGGAGGAGGCTGGGGGGCGCATGGGGGTGATGCCGAGTTCCGTGACTCAGCGCCGGGCGCTGCTACTGCTGCGGGGGGCGAGAGGGGGGCTCCCCGAGACAGAGCCCGAGCTGCCCCCCGACCTGGAGCCAGGCATGGTTTTTGACATCGCTGGTATGTCCCCTTCCTCCCCCCCACCGGGCTCCCACACCCTGATCTTCCAGTGCCTACCCCCACTACCACCCTGCTGCCCGGTTCTGCCCCACAGGACTACCTCTACATCTCATCTGCCCCCCAGTGTTACCTCACCTGTCCACCACACCCTGCTCCTCCCCTCTGCTCCCCCATATCCACTTCTTACAGCCCCCTCTTTTCCCCATCCTCCCCAAGTGCTCCCCCACTCCTCCACCCTGCCCCCCAGTGCCCTGCCACTCCCATGTCTGGCATTCCCCCCATTTGCCTTCCTGTTCCTCACAACTGCCCCCCCACTGCCTCTCTCCCCCTAGATTCCGGGGGACCCTGCATTGTATCCCCCTCCTAGCAGCGGTGGGCCTTGGGGTGTCCATGTCTCTCCCCCCCGATTCCTTTCTCCCCTCCAGACCCTGCAGGGGCCCTGCACCGCGTCCCCCTCCCAGCGGGGGGGCGCTCCAAGGAGGGGGAGCTGCCTTCCTGTGAGATCAACGCCTACACACCACAGGAGGCCCATGTGCCCTGGGCAGCCGGCCTGACCCCCGAGCGCCGCAGCCCCCTGGGCCTGGGGGGCCCCTGGTTCATCAGCAGCGTCCAGGCCCCAGCCAGGGACTACGGGGTCAGCGCTGTCCTCAAGAGTGAGGAGGCGGCAATGTCCCAGCAACCAGCAGTCATCATGGCAACTGGTAACCAGGGCGACTGGGAATGTAGGGTGGGAGCTGCCTCCCCCCAAAATCCTGCTGTGGGGACCCTCTCTTTCCTCAGGGCCCCAAGCTCCTTCCCTTGCCCCCACATCCTGCTGTGCTGCTCACAGCACTACCCACCCCCCCGGGGCACTGTCCGTGTGGCGCTCACAGCCCTGCCCTCCTCCAAGGCACTGTTCTTCATGGTGCTCACAGCCCTGCCTTGTGCTCCTGCGGTGCTCAAAGCACTACCTCCGAGGCATCATGCTCACAGTCCTAACCGTTCCCCATGGCACTGCTTCCATGGTGCTCACAGCCCTCCCCCTCCCTCTCCCCCTGGGGCACTGCCCATGTGGTGCTCACAACCCTGCCCCCCTGTGGCATTGCTCACATGGTGCTCACAGCAGTAACACCCTCATCTCTGCCCCACAGCGGTGTTGTCCGTGTTCTCCCGCACCCCGCACCTGCACTCCCGCCTGGGCCGGGACGTTCTGCTGGACTGTGGCTTCACGGCACCACCTGGCCCCTTCTCGGTGGAGTGGCGGTACCAATACCGGGGTGCTGGGCGCGTGGTGCTGGCCTACGATGGGGTGTCAGGCCGGGCCCACGTGGCCGAAGAGGGGGCGCAGCTGTTCCTGGAGGAGGGGAGGGCGGGCGCAGACACCAACGTGTCGCTGCGACTGTCCCAGGTCGGAGTGCGGCACGAAGGAACCTACATCTGCACCATCTACCTGCCCCACCTCCATGCTCAGCAGGCCCTGGAGCTGCGCATCACCGGTGAGTCTGGGGGGGCCTCCCAAGCTGCTTCCTCTGCTCCCAGCGTGGGGGGATGTGGGTATGAGACGATCTTTGCACCACACGGGTATCTTCCCCCCACCCCAGGCTAGTGATGCACGACTGATTCTGGGGAGGGGCCCCTGGACTGATGCTCCCACAGCCTAGGCTGTGAACCCCAATATTTACCCCCTGAGTTGGAGGAGTCCCAGAGTTCTCCACATTGATCCAAAGCACCCCCTAGGCTGTACAGGGCTGTATGGGACTGGTCTCTAATCCCTCCTTCCTCCCAGAGCCCCAGGTGGTGGCACTGTACCCCGTGCCCCCCAGGAGATGAGGGAGGCCAGACTCGGTCGAAACTCATCTCTTCCTCTGAACCCACTTCCCCCCACCCCCCAGGTGACACTGCACCCCAGCCCTCTGTCTGTGCCTCCCAGGGGAGGAGGGATGCCGGGCTGGGCTGTACAGGCCCATATGGGACCAGTCTCTAACCCCTTCTCCCCTCAGAGCCCCCCATGGTGACGCTGCACCCTGACCCCCTATCGGTGGCCCCTGGGGCACCAGCTGAACTGGCCTGTGAGGTCTCTGGCTATTACCCATTGGATGTGACGGTGAGCTGGCTGCGCCGGGGCCCCGGGGAGGCGGGGGGCGACCTGCTGGAGTACGTGACTGAGACCTGGGAGTCAGGGCACCGGCATGGCCCCGACGGCACCTACAGCCTGAGCAGCTTCGCCCGCCTGGCACCCGTCCAGCCCCGCGACCATGGAGCCACCTACAGCTGCCACGTGACCCACGCCGCCCTGGCCACCCCTGCCCGGAGGAGCGTCCGGCTCCGGGTGGCAGGTGGGGACAGCGCGGGGACAGAGCAGGGGGCAATGGGAGAGAAGTGCAGGAATGGGGGGCTCAGGGGAGCGGGGATGGAGTGGGGGGCGGAGGGGAGACAGGGGAGAGGTAATGCAGGGGGGTTGGGCAGGAGGGGGAGAGGTGCCATGGGGGAGGATCCGGGGAGGGGGGAAATGGGGAGTGTCTCTTGGTCTCATCCCCTCTCTGCCCCAGGTGCCACGGGCCCCTCCCTGGAGGACGCCATTGGGATGTTCCTGGCTGCGTTCCTGCTCTATGGGCTCTTCCGCCTCCTCGGAAACAAGGGTGTGTGCCCCCCCATGTCACCCCCTCCCCCCACACACCCCCATCCCCACTGCCTCTACTGGGACAAGGATGTGTGCCTCCCCATGTCACTTCCCCTCCCCCCACTGCCCCTCATGTCACTGCCTCCCCCCATACACCCCGATCCCCACTGCCCCCCCATTCCTCCCATACACCCCAACCCCCCTGCCTCCTCCAGGACAAGGGTAGGTGCTGCCCTGCCCCCATTCACCTCATTGCCTCCCATACAGCCCCCAACCCTCCCACTGTCCCCATATGCCCCCCAGTCCCCATCCCCCATACCACCCTCCATTGCACCCCCAACCATCCAGCCTCCTCTGCAACACCCCCCCATACTGCCACCCTATACACCCCTGAGCCCACAGTACCCTCCAACCAGCCCACTGCCTCCCAGACCACCCCTGTTCCCCTCCCCCGCATCTTCTGGGGAACGATATGTACCCCCAGACCTCTGCTGCCCCTGCTCCCCTCAAACCCCCTCTGCCTCCTTGCGCCCCCCGATCTCACCCTGTATCCTCATGGACAGGGCTATATCCCCCCCAGCCAGCCACTCTCCCCCACCTCCCCCCCACTCCTGTTCAGGGGAGCCAGGGTCTCACTCCTCTCTTGTTCCTTTTTCAGTCTGTCCATCCGGAGCTGAAGAGAAAAGCAAGGTAAATACCCCCCGCCCCACCAGTGCGCCTGCCCTGCTCCCCACAGCGCCCCCTGCTGGGGGAGGCTGGGGCTGGAGTACCTGGTGTGATTCTTACCTGACTCTCTTCTCCCCGCAGAAATCAGAGTGAGACGTGCCCAGGGAAGCTGAGATTTTGGGGGCTGATCTGTGACCCCCAAAATAAGATTGTGAACCTCAGGACAGGAACCAGAGTTGGGGGCTTAACGGACAATAAAGGGTTAACGTCCTCTCCAGTCCCCCTTCCCTGCACCTGCCATGCTGCCAGCCAGGATCATGCCTCGATCCTCCCCCACTGGTTCCCCATCCCCTCTTGGCCTGCTCTCCCTACAGCACCCACCTCCCCTGCTGCCGGGGTCCCTCTGCTTGAGCCCCCCACCCCCACCTGTGCTCCCCCTACCGCCTGCCTCGCCCTGGGGGGCTGGGCAAGTGGCCTGTTCCGTTTAAGGTTGGGGGGCTGTTGGTCTGCACTGATGTACGGGGGCTTCAGCCCCAGAAATAAAAATGTTTTGCTGTGACCCCTTTAACTCCAGCATGGGCGTCGTCATCTCTCAACACTCCTCCCCGGAGCCCCCACCCCCCCAAGCAGAGGCCTGCTCTCCCCACCCAGCCCCACATGCCCTGCCCAAACTGCCCCCCCCCAGTGTTGCCATCTCCTTCTGCCTCAGCAGGAGACCTCCCCATCCCCTCACCCCGCCTCCAGCTCCCCCATCCCGGAGACCCTCATAGCCAGGGCCAGTTGGGTTCAGAGAGTCGCCTCTCCCTAAGACCCAGGGCACGCGGTCCCAAGGGTTTGTGTCCAGTAGCAGAGAGTTCCATAGGCTCAGGGAGAGGAAGCCTTTCCCTCCGTCCTTGCTACCCTTCGTTGCTCCTACTCCCCCGTTATGTTATGGGGTCCTGTATGTCCTGCTCTTTACTTCCCAGCTCTCCTCACTCTCTGAGCATTGCCCACGCTGGGTTCATACCCAGCGGGCTGGCACTGGAAGGGTGCAGTGGGGGTATGTGGGAGGTGTGACTTCCTGGCCGGAGGGAGACAGGAAGGCTGTCCCCATTGTTCAGCTTCCTCCCCCTGGGGAGGGGGGAGAATGTAGGGACCAGAGTTCCAGACCCCAGTGGAGGGGGGAATATATGGACTGGAGAGATGGGAAACCCGGAACTGGACGCAGGGGAGGAATGTAGAGACTGGAGACCTGGGAAACATGGATCCAGATCCCATGGGGAGCGGGAGAATATACAAGTACGGGGTGGGGTGGAGTGTATATATACAGACTGGAGCGCTGGGAAACCTGGAGCTGGATTCTGGGGGGAGAGGAGGGGAAAGAATATACAAACCAGAGAGCTGGGAAACGTGGGTCTGGATCCCATGGGGAAGGGAAGAATATATACAGACTGGAGCACTGGGAAACATGGAGCCGGATCATGGGACGAAATACGAAGCTGGATCATGAGGGGACTATAAGGACTGGAGAACTGGCAACACAGAGCTGGATCCCAGGGGAGTGGAAAATACACTAAATGGAGATTCGGGAAACATGCATCCAGGGGACAGAGCCCATAGCGCATCCGTCCCAGGTTCTGGGTCTCTCTGGCCTTGGCTCTGTTCCCAGGCAGATCTGGTCTGCGCTTTAACTCTCCCCAGTCCTCTGGCTCCTCTCTGGGCTTTGCAGCTCTCTGCTCCCTGACTCCGCTCTGAGTTTCATGTCACTTCCTTTCCAGGTGTACTCCACTCCAGGATTTCGATCTCCCCAGTAGGCTTTGCTCCAGGCTGTGCAGTTCTGGCTCCGATCCTCCCCCTTGAATCCTGCCGGCTCTGCTCCCGGCTTTACGGTTCCCTGGAGCCCGTCCAGGCTGATACAGCTCCAGGCTTTGTGCCTCTCCACTGGCTCCAGCTCCGGGCTTTCCGTCCTGCCCCTCCCTGGCTCCAGCTCTGGGCTTTCTGTCTCTCTGGCCCCGGGCTCTGTTGCTAGGCTCGGTCCAGCTCCGTTCCGTCTGTCCGGCTCCAGCTCCGGATTTCTCTCTCTCCGGCCCCTGACTCCACCCCGTCCTGCCCCTCCTACCCAGCTCCAGGCTCCGTTCCCAAGCCGGCTCCGGGGCTTCCGCCTAGCCCCGCCCAGCCTGGCCCCGGGGCGCAGCGGGCAGCCGGGTGCCCGAGGGGAGAAGGGACCTTCCCACCCGCAGCCTGGCACCCAGGTGGGCGTGCACTGGGAGAGCGGGGTGCAATGGAGGGTATGGGAAGAGGTGCCAGGGGGTGGTAGGGAGGGGTGACGTGGGGAATATGGGGGTGTAGGGTGGGGAGCAGGGGAGGGGTGCTGTGGGTGTGTTGGGCAGGGGAGGGGGTGCGGTGTGGAATACGGGGGTGTAGGGAGGGGTGCAATGGGTGTGTTGGGGGGGTGAAGTAGGAGGAAGTGGGGAGCGGGAGGGAAGGGGACAAAGTTCCCCCAAATATTTCCTGCTGCTGGAGAAGTTCTGACTTCCCTCCCATGTCCTTCCGTTCCCGCCCCCCTCTTTCTCAGTCCTGGACCTCGCCTGACATCCCCCTCCCCCGGCAGTAGGGGGCAGCCCATGACTCCTCCGTGGGGCTGAGACGTCCCCTCCCCCCACTGCCCCCCATGCTGCCCCGCTCGCTGCGCCATCTGCTGGAGGGGGCCCGGCTGGAGCTGGGGGAGGAGCAGGGGGTCACTCTGAGCGGGTACCGGAGCTGGCCCCCTGAGCCCCCGCAGCCACAGGTGAGGAGGGATGGGGAGGGATCGGGGTGGGGGGAGCAGGTGATGTGGGACTGGAGCAGGGAGCAGGCTGGGGGGCACCGGGGGGGACGGGTCACAGGAAGGTGTGCGCTGAGGGGGGCAGGGGTGGCTGCCCCGTGGGGTTGTGTTGTGGGGGTAGCTCGGGCGTGATGAGGGGTCAGAGGGGATGTGGGGTCACGCCCTTGTGTGTGGTTGAGGGGGAGGTTCTGCGTGGTGTTGGGTCACACAGGTGTGAAGGGGGGGTGTTGCGGGCTCACACCATTGTGGGCGCATGTGGTACACGGGGGGGGGGAGGGCTGTGGAGGTGTGTGTTTGTTGTGAGGTCACACCTGTGTGGGTTTGTGGAGCCGTGTGTTCTCGGGGGGTGTGGGGGGTCACGCCTGTGTGGGTTTGTGGAGCCGTGTGTTCTCGGGGGGTGTGGGGGGTCACACCTGTGTGGGTTTGTGGAGCCGTGTGTTCTCGGGGGGTGTGGGGGGGTCACACCTGTGTGGGTTTGTGGAGCCGTGTGTTCTCGGGGGGCTGTGGGGGGGTCACGCCTGTGGGGGTTTGTGGAGCCGTGTGTTCTCGGGGGTTTTGGGGGGGGTCACACCTGTGGGGGTTTGTGGAGCCGTGTGTTCTCGGGGGTTTTGGGGGGGGGGTCACACCTGTGGGGGTTTGTGGAGCCGTGTGTTCTCGGGGGTGGGGTGGGGGGGGGTCACGCCTGTGTGGGTTTGTGGAGCCGTGTGTTCTCGGGGGGCTGTGGGGGGTCACACCTGTGGGGGTTTGTGGAGCCGTGTGTTCTCGGGGGGGGGGGGGTCACACCTGTGGGGGTTTGTGGAGCCGTGTGTTCTCGGGGGTGGGGTGGGGGGGGGTCACACCTGTGGGGGTTTGTGGAGCCGTGTGTTCTCGGGGGTGGGGTGGGGGGGGTCACGCCTGTGTGGGTTTGTGGAGCCGTGTGTTCTCGGGGGGGGGGGTGGGGGGGTCACGCCTGTGTGGGTTTGTGGAGCCGTGTGTTCTCGGGGGGGGGGTGGGGGGGTCACGCCTGTGTGGGTTTGTGGAGCCGTGTGTTCTCGGGGGGCTGTGGGGGGTCACGCCTGTGTGGGTTTGTGGAGCCGTGTGTTCTCGGGGGGCTGTGGGGGGTCACGCCGTTGCGAGGAGCGCTGTCACGAGGGGCATGTCGTTGGTAGTCGAGGTGTGTGCGGTTGTGTGGGGTGGCTGGGGGGTGTCTGTGCTGTGAGCTAGTTGTGAGGGGTGACTGGGGTGCTGGGAGTGTGGTCTAGGGCAGTGAGCAGCTGCGGGGCTGGGGTGAGGGGCAGTGTGGGGCTTGGGTGTCAGTGAGCCCTGGGAGGTCCCTTCACTTCCTGTCCCGAATTCCCCTTGGCCCCCAGCAGCCATGCCCCACCCAGAGGTGGCTGCCGCTCCTTGGGGTCATAAGGCTCAGGTGCGTGCCCCCTCCCGAGGACACACCCAGTCCCTGCGGTGGGGGGCAGGGCGGGTAGCCTGGCAGCTGCAGGGTTCGGCGGGGCAGGTTTGGGGAAGTGCCTGGGGGGGCAGGGCGGGAGGGGGAGGGGCTGGAGCAGACCGAGAAGGCGGAAGCAGCAGGGGGAGGGAGACAGAGAGAGAGAGAAACAGGGGCAGACAGACAAGGGGAACAGGACGGACAGACAGACGGGGGAGGGGAGGGGTGTAGGGGAACGGGGGAGGGGAGGGGGACAGACTGATAGGAGTGTAGGAGGGGTTTCTTGTGGGGGGGGGGGTGACTGGGGAGGCGGGAAGGGTGTTTGTCTGTCTGTGCCCTGGCCTGCGTGTTTGGGAGGTTCACTGGGTCCCCCTGCGCCCCCTCCCCCTGCACCCCCTCCCTGCTGTCTGTGGCCCTGAACCCCCGCTGTGCCCCCTAACTCTCCCACCCTGCCCCCCCGCCCTACGCACCCCGAACCCCTGCCTGGGCCCACAGGGCTGCGGGGTTTGGGGGGGGCTCAGCTAGGCAATTCCCTCCCCCACACGCCCCACCCCAGTGAGAGTCGCGCCCCGGGGTGGGGCTGAGTGAGACCCAGTGAAGCGCACCTTGGGGTGGGGGCGGTGACAACCATCTGTCTGTCCCCACCCACGTATCCAGATGCCCCCCAGAGTGCTCCCTCTGCCTGAGGGGAGGGGGCAGTTCCTGGGGGGACTGGCAGGGGCTACGCCCCCGTAGGCAGCAGGAGGGGGTCTCTGTTCGGGGGGGCTGATGAAGGTTTTCCTGCGGCTGGGGGCGTGCCTGGAGCAGGGAGGTCAGGAGGGAGGGGGGCTATCCCGGACACGGTGGTACTGTCTGCCTGTCAAGGTGAGTGTGTGTGGGGTGGGTGGGGGGCAGCTCAGATACAGCTGGGCAGAGGATATCCAGGGGCGCGGCTGGAGTAGGGGGAGGGGAGATGAGACTCCTGCTGTTGGGGGGGGGGAGAGATGGGGGGCAGTGATATCTGGTGACCCTCCCCTCTCCCCAGCCCCCAGTGACCCTGACGGAGGAGGCTGAGGAGGGAGCCATCTACACAGTGACCACGCGGCAGTCTGGGGGCGCCCAGCCAGGGGTGAGTGGGGGGGCAGGTCGGCTCTGGTGCCCTCTCTTTCCCCTAGGCCTCAGCGGTATTCGGGGGGCGGGGTGTCCAGGCTGGCTCTGATGCTCTCCCCACAGGACCCGGGGGAAGGCAGGCAGCCAGGCCACATCACTTGGGGGGGTATGGGGGGGATTGACGGTCTCCCCACAGGCGCTGGGGGGGGGCAGGCAGCCAGGCCGGGTCACTGAGGGGTATGTGGGGGGGGGGGTCCAGGCTGATTGACGGTCTCCCCACAGGCGCTGGGGGGGGGGGCAGGCAGCCAGGCCGGGTCACTGAGGGGTATGTGGGGGGGGGTCCAGGCTGATTGACGGTCTCCCCACAGGCCCCGGGGGGGGCAGGCAGCCAGGCCCGCTCGCTGAAGGCCGGGTCGCTGGTCCGGCTGGTTCGGCACCTGCTGGAGGCCCAGACGCTGGGTGACGCCACCTACGTCCCTACCTTCCTGATCACCTACCGGGTGTTCGCCCGCCCCCCCACGGTGCTGGGGCTGCTGCTCGACAGGTGACAGGGGCGGGGGGTGGAGGGGGCGCAGGGTGCTGGGGGTAAGTGGGGGGGAGGAGGGGGTGCAGGACATGGGGTAAGTACAGGGGAGATGGGGGTGCAGGACGCTGGGGGGAAGTGGGGAGTGACTAGAATTGGGATTATGGGGGAAACGTCAGGGCAGAGGGGATGGGGGGGACACAAGGGGGGAGCCGGGCCCCATGGGGGAAATGAGCTGGGGGTGGGGGAGCCGAGCCCCATGAGGGGATGAGAGGGGAGGGCTGGGACCTGGCGGGGAGCGGTTAGGGGGCACGAACGAGGGGAAAGAAGTTGTTGGGGTGTGGGGAGGGGAGCGCAGGGGCAATGGCAACCGCCTCACCTGGTCTCTCCCTCAGGCTGGAGGAGGTTGGGGCGCTGGAGCCGGGCCCCATTTCCCCAGAGACGGCTGAGCTGCAGCGGTGAGTGTCCCCCGCCCCCACCCACCCCGACTTCCCTTCCCCCGGCTGTGTCCCCCATTCACCCCCATCTCCCCCCAGGGCCTTCTCCTCGGTGATGTGCTCCTGGCTGGACGGGTACCCTGAGGATTTCGGGGGGGGCTTGGACCCTGGCCTGGTGGAGCGACTGAGCCGGAGCCTGCAATGTGCCCTGGGGCAGGGCTCTGAGGCTGAGAGACGCCTGCTCGCCCTACGGGGGGTGCCGGGGGGGCACAGCAATGGAGGTGAGGGGGGCTGCAGGTGGGGGAAGCCTGCAGGGGGGCAGATGGATGCGGGAAGGGTTTGGTTGGAGAGGAGTGGGGGAGCCGGGGGGGGAGGCAGATGGGGGTGGGGGCAGATCTGGCGGGTGGGCAGATGGGAGGGTCTATCTGTGGGGCAGGCTCCCCCCCCCTCCCCCCCGCTGGATCTAACACTGCCTCCTCTCCCCTGCAGGGGAGCAGGAGGAAGAGGAATTGGGGGTGGGGGAAGATGGCCCCGAGGGGGGTGTGACCCCTAGGGGGGACCCTGACCCCCTCGACATCCTGACCTTCCAAGCTGACCATGTGGCTGCTCAGCTGACACTGGAGGAGGCGGTGAGTGTGTGTGGTGGTGTGGGGGCTGTACCCAAGGGGCCCCCATGTCAGGGTATTTGGGGGGGTAGGTAACGGGGGAGGGGGACTCAGTGTTTAGGTTACGGGGTGTGGGGGTGCAGGACATCCCAGGAGATGTTCCTGTGGGTAAGTGAGGGGTAAGGGACACCCCTAGCAGTGGGTGGGGGTCAGGGAGCAGCCCCCCATTAACCCCTGCCCCCAACCCCCAGGCGCTGTTCCTGCGGGTCGTGCCCTACCAGTGCCTGGGCTCGCTCTGGTCTCAGCGGGACAAGAAGGGGCGGGAGCGGGTCTGCCCCAGTGTCCGCGCCACGGTGCACCAGTTCAACCGCCTGGCGGGGGCTGTGATCCGCTCCTGCCTGGCGGGGCCAGGGCTGCGCCCCCAGCAGCGGGCCCGCATCCTGGAGAAATGGATCCACGTGGCTGAGGTGAGTGTGGGGCCGGAGCTCAGCCCCTCGGGGTCGGGGTCACCACCCTGCGTCCGGCCCCCCAGCAATGGGCCCCCGGCTTGTGGGAAAGGAGAGCAACCTCTAACCTCAGCTCTGCCCCCAATACCAGCCAGGCCCTCCGACCCCTCACCCCCCGAGCCAGCCCAGCCCCTGCCCTGCAGCTCCCTGGGAGCAGCCCCCCCCCCCACCCCACCCCCCCACCCCCAGCCAGCCTAGCCCCCGCCCTGCAGGGATGTCAGAGCTGGCCCCCTGTGACCCCGACCGCTGTGCCCCCAGGAGTGCCGTGCCCTGAGGAATTTCTCGTCTCTCTGCGCCATCATCTCCGCCCTGCAGTCCAGCCCTGTGCACCGGCTCAAGCGGACCTGGGACGAGACCGCCAGGTGGGGCTGGGCTGGCGGGGTGGAGCTGGGTGGTCAGGATGGGGGGGGCAGCATCTCATGAGTCACTCACCCCCCCCCGCCCCACTTCTCGCGCCAGGGACGTGCTGCGCAGCTACGAGGAGCTCTGCACCATCTGCTCCGAACAGGATAACTACAGCCTGAGCCGGCAGCTGCTGTTCCAGGTGAGGGGCCGCCTGGCTCCTGCGCCCCCCACATCCTGCCCCCAATCCTGTGCTCCCAGCTCCTGTGCTGCCTCCCAGCTCCCCATACTGCTCCCTACCCACCTCCTCCCCATGGCCCCCTATTGTCCCCCTCTCCCATCTTGCCCCCGATCCCTTCTTCTGCCCCCTCCCTACCCAGCTGCCCCATCCTGACCCCCAACCCCTATGTCTCACTAGGTCTCCTGTATCTGCCCTCATCCCCGACACCTTCCCATATCTCATTGTTCCTCCCTGTGCTCGCACCCTGTGCCCTCTCTCACATTCCTCTGACCCCCCAGGAGGGCACCTCCAAGCCGTCTGGTGCCGACCCTGCCCCCCGCCGGCAGCCACGGAGACCCCAGGAGCAGCGCCCAGTGGTGAGTGGCGGAAGGGGGGGCTGCAGTGATGGGCAAGGATGCAGGGGCACAGGATGGGGGGGCTGCCCCGTCCCTGTTCTTCCCCTCCAGCGCACGGGGGGGCAGAGGTGGGCTTGGGCAAACCTGGTTGGGGTATATGGGGCGCTGGGCAGAGGCACAATAGGGTGGGGGATATGTGGGGGGGGCAGTGGTTTGGGTTGGAGGTGTGGTTTGTGTGAAGGTATGTGGGGGGCTGGACGGGGTACACTGGGGTGGGTGGGGGCTAAGCAGGAGGCTGTGGGGGTGGAGAATATGTGCGGGGCACTGGGGCCTGGACTGGAGGTGTGGTTTGTGTGGGGCTATGTGGGGGACTGGGCAGGGTGCTGTGGGTGGGGGCATTGGCAGTCATAGCATATGTGCAGGCAGCTGGAGCAGCCTCACCTGCCCCAGAGGTCTCAGCCAAAATCACACACCCTATTCCCACCACCGAGGCATTGGTGCAGCACACAGGGAAACTGAGGCACACGCAGTATTCATGCAAAACAGTAAAACTCACATAGGCTCGACAGTAAGACTAACATACAACGTAACAAGGGAAAATCCCCACGTCGTCCCAGCGGGGTGCTGCGGGGCGGGGGGTGGCAGTGTGGGTTGTGCAGGGCTACGTGGGGGGCTGGAGGGTGCTGCGGGGGGGTTGGCGGTGTGGTATGTGGGGGGCTGGAGGATGCACGGTGGGTGGGACACAGTGGGGGATATGTGGGAGGTTGACTGCCTGCTCTCTGACCCCCTGCTCTCCCCAGGGTGTGGTTCCGTACCTGGGCACCTTCCTGCGAGACCTGGTGATGCTGGATACAGCCATGAAGGACGAGCTGGAGGTGAGACCTGGGGGTGGGGGGATGATCCAGGACCCTGTTAGGGGTGGGGGCCAGGCTCGGGGAGGGGCTGGGGGGCCAGGCCAGTGGGAGGGGGGCAGGAAGGCCGTGGGGGGGCACGTGTGCAATGGGGGGGGCCAGGCAAGGGGGCAGGAGAGCAGTGGGGAGCTGGGGGGGGGCGATGGGGGGCCAGGCACATGCGGGAGTCGGTCATGGGGCTCATGGCACCTCTCGTTTCTCTGGCAGAACGGATACATCAACTTCGAGAAGCGGCGCAAGGTACCGGGCTGTGCCGGGCCTGCTGGGCTCCCTCCGCGTCTGGCTTGGGGCTCCCCTCTGTCACTCTCTGCCTCCCCCCGGTACAGCCCCCCTCTATCGCTCTCTGCCTCCCCCCACTAAGTAGAGCTCCCCCAGGCTCTCTAATCTCCCCCCCACCCCAGTACAGCCCCCTATGCTCTCTGTGCGGTCCCCCCCCCGCTGGTTACAAACCCTGGGCTCTGTGCCCCCCTTCTGCCCCCCAATATAGCCCCCCACATTCTCTGTGCTGCCCCCCAGTATAGCACCCCCCTGCTCTATGCCCCGCTGCCCTGTTATAGCCCTGCTGTCTGCAGTGCCCCCCCCACCCCTGTAACTGCCCCGCTCTCTGCCCCCAGGAGTTCGAGGTGCTGGCCCAGCTGCGTCTCCTGCAGTCCGTATGCCGCAACTACAGTGTCCAGCCCAGCTCCCACTTCCAGCGCTGGCTGCGGGCACTGCCCCCCCTCTCTGAGGCACAGAGGTAGCGGGGGGGCGGGGGGAGCGTCCCCCCGTGGCTGGGGCGGGGGGATGGGGCTTGTAGGTGCTGCGTGAAGTGGTTGCTGCATGTAGGGGATTGTGTTTGCATGTAGGGTTGTGTAGAGTGTGGTGTGGGGGTTGTGTAGGAGGGGTCTGTAGAGTTTTGGGGGGTATTGTGTGTGATGCATGGGGGGTTGTGTTGTGTAGGGGGTGTGTGTAGAGGAGTTTGCGGGTTGTGTAAGGAGTGTTCCATGTAGGAGGGGTGTGTGTGTGTAGAGGAGTTCGGGGGGGGGGGAGTTTGTGGGGTGTTGTGTGTATTGTGCAGTTCTAATCCCCCTCTCCTCACAGTCACAGTCTCTCCTGTGAGATCGAACCCCCTGGGGAGGCCCCAACCCCCCAGCGGTCCCTGAAGCCCACCCTGGTCATCACCCACTGCACAGAGTGAGTATGCGGGGGGGGGCAGAGCTGAGCCGCGACTGAGGGAGGGGGGCTCTGAGGCATTGGGGGGCTGGAGAGATGGGGAGGCGGGCTCAAGGGTTGAAGGCTGGTGGGGCTGAAAGTAGCAGCCCCCCCTCAATCCATCTGTTACCTCCCCTACCTCCAAGGCTGCTGAGCTCCGTGGGGAACCCTCTGGTCTCCTGGGAGGGGCCCAGCTCCCATGAGGGGCCCCCTGGCTGCTGCCACAACCTGCTGCCACCCCCCCGTGGCCCCACGCAGCTGCTGTCTCGCCTGGCGCAGGTGAGACACCCCCCCCCCCCCCATTACCGCTTCCTCCCCCTGCCTGATCTCCCCCCCCCCCCCAGGCCTGCACCCCCCCCCCCGTCCCATTCCTCCCCCACCCCCCTTCCCCATCCCCCTCATCCCTTCCTCAATCCCAGCCCCTCGCTGCCCCCAGTCACCCCCTCTGCGTCCCCGCAGCACATAAAGTGGCCGTCAGTCTCAGCGTTGGACACAGCTCCTGAGGACGTGGCTCCCTTGGCCGGGGGCCTCTCGCCTCCCACCCCCACCGGGGGGGGGCTTTCCCCGGGGGCACCGGCGCTCCGCTTCCTGCGGCTCGGCCTTCCCTGCCCCTCCCACCCGGGAGCCTGGGGCCCCCCCCTCCGACTGCCGCATTATCCGTGCCCGCATGGCCCTGCACAACGGCAGCCTCTACAAGAGCATCCTGGTGAGCACCGGACGCCTGGGTCCCATCCCCAGGGTGGGGGCTGGGAGCCAGGACTCCTGGGTTCTATCCCGGCTCTGGGAGGGGAGTGGAGGTTAGAGTGGGCGGCTGGGAATCAGGACATCTGGGTTGTCAATCCTGCCCTGTCTGTCTTGCTGTGACACTTTCCTGCTGCAGTCTTAGCCTGGCCCACCCACTAAACACTATTATTGTATAAGTAGGGGCATAGCGAGCAGATCGAGGGACGTGATCGTTCCCCTCTATTCGACACTGGTGAGGCCTCATCTGGAGTACTGTGTCCAGTTTTGGGCCCCACACTACAAGAAGGATGTGGATAAATTGGAGAGAGTCCAGCGAAGGGCAACAAAAATGATTAGGGGTCTAGAGCACATGACTTATGAGGAGAGGCTGAGGGAGCTGGGATTGTTTAGTCTGCAGAAGAGAAGAATGAGGGAGGATTTGATAGCTGCTTTCAACTACCTGAAAGGGGGTTCCAAAGAGGATGGCTCTAGACTGTTCTCAATGGTAGCAGATGACAGAACGAAGAGTAATGGTCTCAAGTTGCAATGGGGGAGGTTTAGATTGGATATTAGGAAAAACTTTTTCACTAAGAGGGTGGTGAAACCCTGGAATGCGTTACCTAGGGAGGTGGTAGAATCTCCTTCCTTAGAGGTTTTTAAGGTCAGGCTTGACAAAGCCCTGGCTGGGATGATTTAACTGGGAATTGGTCCTGCTTCGAGCACGGGGTTGGACTAGATGACCTTCTGGGGTCCCTTCCAACCCTGATATTCTATGATTCTATTAGTTTAGTCAGGGAACCCCCCCTTTTCCCCAGGGTGATCCCGATCCCAATCCCACAGCTGCTATGGGGAGGGGGCAACTGGTCCCCTGACTCACTGTCTCTCCCTGGGGGGAGGGGCTGCCCCATTGTGTGTGTCTGGTGTGGACGGGCTGGACCCCTACATGTCTGTGTGCACGCATTGTCACAGGGGGTGGGGGTGTTGACTGGGCGTGGGGCTTTCTGGGGTGTCTGCTGGGATTTGCTGCGTTCTCCCAGCTTTGCGTGTTGTGCACATGGGGCATGTCTTTGTGGCTGCACTTGTGTTATCTCTGTGGGGCGATCACTTCCACGTAGGTGGTGGTGGTCTCGGGGGCGCCTGGCCTGGCTCTGTTGTGGAAAGTGGGAGTTGTGTGTTGTGTTGCTGTAGGTGACCAGCCAGGACAAAACCCCGTCCGTCATCGCCAAGGTGCTGGAGAAGCATGGCCAGGAGCTGGGGGCTGCCCCCCAATTCCAGCTAGTCCAGCTGCTGCCTGAGGGGAAAGGTGAGGGGGGCAGGGGAATTGGTGTCCCTGGGGTAGGGATTGGGGGGGCCCATTGGGGGGTTGGGGAGCACCCACAGCAATGAGGGGTCTCCAAAGGAGTCCCTAGGGAGCTGGGGTCCCATGAGTGGGTGGGGGGACCCTATTCCCTAACTGCCCTCACACCCTCTCTCTCCCCCTGCAGAGCTGACCTTCCCGCCTACAGCCAACATCTTCTACGCCATGAATGGCTCCAGCCTGGACTTTGTGCTGCGCCCCAAGGGCCCTGGGGAACCTCCCCTGCCTCCCAGCGCTGCCCCCCGCAGGGCTGAGCTCAGCGCCACCTTCCCAAGATCAAGGCCACTGGCCGCAAGCTTGCCAGGGCCCTCTTCTGACGGCGAACCCCGAAACTGCCCTGGGGCTTCCTGGGCTGGAGGAAAGGAAGTGACCTGCGCCCAGACTCTGGGGAAGGGAACTGGAGCTGCACCGGGCCTAGGACTGTCTGCTTGGCCTGGGGCTACCTTCATCTCCCCTGGCACCGGGCTCTGGTCTGCCCCAGGACTGTCCAGGGGGCAGCCTGCCCAGCCCAGCCAGCTGCCTCAGGGCTATGACCTAAGTATCTTGAAATGGGTGATGTCCTGACAACCCCTCCCCCGCAAACACCAGTACCTACTTCCTGTCCACCCAGGAGGTACAGCTCAGGGGGCGACCGGGGCAGTGACCCCACTCTCCCCCAGCATGGTCTCACCCCTGCCAAGACTCTGCAGCAGAGGCCTGGGTGCTAATTCCCCTCTAGCCACAGGTGGGAAGTGGGGTGCCCCTGCCAGTGCCAAGATGGCAGCTTCTCAGGGACTCAACTGGAGGTGGGGGGAAGGACTGCATGATCCAAGCCCTGCAGGGGCTGCTGATTTCCCCCCTGCATCACTGTATAGGGGGCTTGTGGCCCCAGCCCTCTTTGCTGTAACACTAACGCAATAAAGACACTAGAAGCAGCTGGCAGAGAGCTGTGTCTCTGGGGAGGCGGCATCTGCCTGGCACAGCACAGCCAGAGACCACAGGAGAAGGCAGAGGGGACAAAGCTCAGGGCAGGGCAGAGCACAGGCTGGGAGCAGCAGCAGCCCCAGGCCCGTGAGTGGATACCAAGGGGTAGGGGGCACAGAGGGCCAGGTGCCATCAGTTTGTGCATCACCTCTTTATTTCAAACAGCAAAAAACTTAAATACAGCTCCCGCCCCCCAGCCCCAAGGATCCACCTTCCCCCACCGGCTCATGCCTTAGCCGTCCCCTTGCCCTGGGCTCGCTGATACTCCTGCTGCAGCCGGGCCAGCACCTCCCGCTGCTGTTCCGCCTTCTTCTCAGACTCCTGCATCTGCAGCTCATAGCGCTTGCTGTCGGGGGGAAGGGGAGAGTGAGATGGGCCTGGAACCCTCCCCACAGCCCTGAAAACAAGAGAGGCCCCCGAGCTCAGGCCCCTATCTGCCATGGGGCTAGATTGGGGCCAGTGACCCCTAGAGGGGAAGGGCCCATTCCTCATCCTGTGAGCCAGCCAGTGCCCTTGCGGGGCAGGGAGCCAGCCCACCACACAGGAAACCCCCCCCCTTCCCCACACACATACATCTCTCCAGTGATATAGTCCAGCCGCTTGCTGACAGTGGCTTTAGCCTCGTCCATGTCCTGTTTCACCAACACGGGCCCAATCAGCTTGTAGACAGTGTTGGTCACATCCAGCAGCCCCAGTTCCTGTGGGAGAGCAGAACAAGGGGAGGTGAGGGGTGGGGAAGGGAGGGAGAGTACAGAGTTGGGGGGCAGGGTGCACTCACCTCCTTGACAATGTTGTTCTCAGTCAACTGTGCCTCCAGTTTCTGCCGTGCCGCCATGGACTTGCTGAGATCTGAGGGGCACACAGAGGGACCCCATGAGCTCCAGGGCTGCAGCCCCATAGGGGCACCAGAGACCTCTGCCCACATCACAGCCCCCCAGAAATCAACCTGCTGTCTCTTATATTGCAGCACTGGTGAATAACCCCCAGGGGTCTGCAGGAGGAGGAGACCCAGCTTCCCTCTGCCCGCAGTGGGGCTCTGCAGGCCAGTGGCTGGGGGTCTCTGGGCCAGTGCTCAGGGTACAGGCAGAAGGGTCAGGTGGCAGGGGAGCTCTCCCCACTGGGATCAGAGCCCTCAGCCTGTCAAGCCAGCTCCTTCCCCAGCCTGTGTATTCGCATTAGGAGTAACTGGGGGAAAGAGAGTAGAAGGGGGGCTCCGGGATGTGGGGGGTGGGAACGTGGAGGGTGCAATGAAAGGCCCCAGTGGGGGGGGAGGAAATCTGAGGAACAGGGGTCAGTTTGTTTGTCCAGGGGGTTGGGGGGAGCAGGGACCCTGGGAGGAGGTCAATGGGCTACAGGAACCCCAGAGGGTGGAAAGGGGGGGAGGTGGACTGTGGAAGGGGACAGGGCACTGGGGAAGAGGAGGTGCAGCAGATCGAGGGGGGTGGCAGAAGGATTATGGGGTTAGGCAGGTTAGGAGGCAGGGTGCAGGGAGGTTGGGCCATGGAGGAGGGTGATGGGGAGGAGGTGCGGGGATGGATTATAGGGCGCAGTAGGCTACAGGCAAGTTATTGGGCGTGGGGTGGGGTGCAGGGTCCCCAGAGGCAGGGGATGGGGGAGTATGGGGCACAGGTGGGTTAGGGGAAGGCAGTGGGGCAGGGCCCAAGATGGCAGTGGGTTATGGACAGGAATTAGTGGGGAGGTGATGGGGGAAGGGGATGCCTGGGGTTATGGGGCGGTAGGGGAGGCCTGGGGGGAGAGGAAGGGGCCGGGGCCTATGGGGCAGCGGGAGAGGGTGATGGGGGAAGGGGAAGGGGGGGATGGGGCAGCGGTAGGGGAGGCCTGGGGGGACAGGAAGGGGCCGGGGCGGGTTATGGGGCGGCAGGGGGGGAGGGTTGGGGGGTGATGGGGCGGTGGGGGGAGGGGGAGGGTTGGGGGGGGCGGCACCTTTCTGCAGCTGCTGGTATTTCTCCAGCTCGCCCTGCAGCTTCTTCTGGATCAGGTCCGCCATGAGGGTCCGGTCGGGTCCGGTCCGCCTGCGGGGGGAGGGGGTTAGAGCGGGGGGGGGCACACGGTCCCTCCGGAGCCCCCCCCCCCCCACCCGACCAGCACTTACCGCTCCCCGCTGCTCCGGCGCTGAGCCGAGCCCCGCCCCGCAACGTGCGTGCGACCTCTCGACCCGGCTTCCGGTAGAGTCCACTTCCGCCGGTGGCCGCGGTGCACCATGGGATTTGTAGTCCGGCCTCTGAGTCCCTCCGCTTCCTCCCCCGCGAGATCAGGACCAATTCGAGGGCGCAGGTCCCGGCCCTCCTGGGTTGGGGAAGGGCAGACGGGACAGAGAGACTCGCCTTCCACTTCCGCCCGATTCCAATATGGCCGCCGGCTGGGGGCCTTGAAGGGCAGCTCACTTCCGCCTCTTTCCAAGATGGCCGCGGGCTCGTGCAGATTAAGCCACTTCCGCCTTTTTCCAATATGGCGGCATCGCTAGCCGGGGGGAATGCGCCAATTTCCGCCCTGTTCCAAGATGGCGGCCACCTGTGCCTGAAATGGGAAGGAAGCTACTTCCGCTCCGTTCAAAGATGGCGGCGCCTGGTTCAGGTCGGGAAGTTAGTAACCTGCCTGGGCCCATGTAATTAAAGCCTGAAGCCCCCCAGGCCCAGAGCAGGAGCACGGGAGACATGAGATTCACATGTAACCCACACGGCGTTAGTGACATCGCACCCGGCATCCCAGCGCGTCGCCGACACGGCGTTAATGACATCACACCCGGCATCACAGGTCGTTGCCGACACGGCATTAGTGACATCACACCCGGCGTCAGAGCGCGTCGCCAACATGGCGTTAATGACATCACACCCGGCATCACAGGTCGTCACCGACACGGCGTTAGTGACATCACACCCGGCGTCAGAGCGTGTCGCCGACATGGCGTTAATGACATCACACTCAGCGTGAAAGCGTGTCGCTGACACGGCGTTAGTGACATCACTCCCGGCGTCAGAGCGCGTCGCCGACACGGCGTTAGTGACATCACACCCGGCATCACAGGTCGTCGCCGACACGGCGTTAATGACATCACACCTGGTGTCCCAGCGTGTCGCCGACACGGCATGAATGACATCACACCCGGGATCATAGGTCGTCAACAACACGGCGTTAATGATGTCATAGCTTGTGCAGTACCGTGGGGCTAATTAATGTTATCCCAGCTACGTCCTGGGATGAGGTGGTTAATCCCCTGGGGGCTAAATGCTTCCCCCCTACTCCCTGATTCTGGGGGGTCCCTGAGTCCTGTCTCCAGACCCCAGCAAGCACAGCCCCTGGGCGGTCCCAGACATGAGCTCTTGTTTGGTCTGTCCCGCACCGCCCAGGGGAATGGTTCAAATCACAGTCCATGTTTGGGCATTTTCTAGCGGACCAGCAGGTGCATCTGCCGTAACCTGCCTGCCCCACCCCAGCCCGCCAAGTGAGCGGAGCTGCCAAGCCCTGCCCTGAGGCCTCAGAGGCAGGGGATGGGGGAGTATGGGGCACAGGTGGGTTAGGGGAAGGCAGTGGGACAGGGCCTGGGGAGCAGGAGAGCCCCACAGGGAGGTGCTGAGTGACAGGCCACAGGCAGGAGCGACACTCGAGTGAGAGGCCACAGGTACCCCCTCCCACGACCCCCCATGCCTCTGCACCTCCCCCACTGCACCCCTCTCTGCCCTGCCCCCCCGGCAGTGGCCTCTATTTGGCCACTTGAACTGTGGGATTCCTCGGTGCCGGGGGTGCTCCCACGGGTGGGGGGGCAGAGGGCCCTTGAGGGTTTTCTCCTTCCTCACACACATCAAGCAGGGATGGTGCTGGTCCTGCTCCCTGGGCTGCCCCACCCCTGGGGTCACTGGCAGCGCTGCTCTCATGGTGAGGGGCTGGGTGGGGGGGCACCTGGCCATGTCCTGGGTGCTGGGGGGCGCTCAGTGTGCTGAGCCTGCCGGATATGCTGGGAAGCAGCTGCTTTGGGGGCCCCCAAATTTCACCCTCCATCCAGGGGGCAGGCACCCTAGACAGCCAGCCTCCTGCCTCTTACACATTCCCGGGGAGGGGCAAGCAAGGGCCGGCCTGGGCCAGAGGCACAGCCTTTGCCTTGCAGTTTAAGTCCCGTGTTCCTGGGACACCCAGCACCTGAGGCGGGCTCCTCCCAGGGCCATGTCCCCAGCGGGACGGCGTGCAAGAGTCAGCCGTGACTAGCACCGCGCTGAGCCGTACGTGTAGGGAAAACAAGGGCACGGCTGCCAGCAAAGATCCCCGTGAGCGTGAGGAAGACTAGAGGAGACAGGTGGTTACACATAAAATCAACACGCGCTTTCCAGAGGCCACACGTCACAACCAGGTCAGTGCTGCCTTGGGCCCCGACCTGCTCGAGCCCCGGCCCCTCTTGCAGAGCCCGGGTTAGCCGGCTGTCCGAGGAGGTCTGTCTCGGCAGCGCGCGCCTGTCTTCATGAATGCAACCGCAGCGGCTGTGTGCGGGGTGCGGGGGTGTCTTTACCTCCTGGATGTGCCCCCACAGGTAATGGTCTGTGCACACAGCCAGCATCCCCCTCACCCCCCCCGGGGCTTGTGTTTTCCCGGTGACAGTGTGTGTAACGGGGAGTCCTGCCAGCGAGCGAGGCCAGCTCTTGTCAGAAAGGAAACCTGGTTTTGCCCATGGCGGGCGCCTCCCACGTGCATTCAGACGTGGGTTTCACGGTACACACGCCCAGCTCCTTGCACGGGGGCTGTACACACCTTTCACAAGCTAACCCTGACCCGTGTGACCCCCAGCGCTCACTGGAGGCCTCTCCTGGAAACACCAGACCCCGGCGCTGTCTCTCTACCGGCTTCCCGGTCAGCGCCCCACAGAGCAACAGTGGGGGGGGGGGGGGGGGAGAACTGGGGGGGGGTGCCGGGGGGGGGTGATGGGAGAACTGGAGGGGGGGAGACGGGGGGATGGGAGAACTGGGGGGGGGGCTGGAGGGTGGGTACGGGGGGGGGGACGTGCCAGTGGGGGAAGGGAGAACTGGGGGGTAGGGGGCTGGTGGGTGGGTGCCGGAGGGGGGGAGATACCGGGGCGGGGGGGAAGGGAGAACTGGGGAGCGGGCAGCAGCGGCTGCAGCGGGGGGGGAGGGAGATGCCGCGGGGGGGAGGGGTCTGGCGGGCGAGCAGCAACGGCCGGGGCGGGGATGGGAGAACTGGGCCGGGGGGGCTGGAGGGTGGGTACGGGGGGGGGGCGGACATTCCGGAGGGGAGGGGGTCTGGCGGGCGAGCAGCAACGGCGGGGGGGGGGGGAGGCCGGGGCGGGGATGGGAGAACTGGGCCGGGGGGCTGGAGGGTGGGTACGGGGGGGGGGGACATGCCGGGGGGGAGGGGTCTGGCGGGCGAGCAGGCGCGGGGGGGGAGGCGCACGGACGCCGCACGGAGCGGGGCGGGGCCGGGAGGTGAGTGCGGCTCCCCGGGCCCCCTCCCCCTGCCCCCCCCCGCATCCCCCCCCAATACCTGCCCCCTCGCGCGTCCCCCGCCGCGGCCCCCTGGGGCCCTGCCCCCTTCCCCTCCGCGTCCCCCCAGTTCCTGCCCCGTTACCCCCCCTCCGCCTACCCCCCCGGCTCCTGCCCCCTCTTCCCACAGCCCCTGCTACGCCCCCTTTCCTTTCGTGTCCCCCCGGCTCCTGCCCCCTTCCCCTCCCTCGCCGCGTCCCCCTGGCTCCTGCCCCCCTCCCCGTCCCCCTCTGGCCCCTGACCCCTTTCTGCTGCTTACACCTCCCCATCCACTGTGCTCCCAGCCCCCCCCCCCCCCCCCCGTGCCTCTGTCTGGCCTTCTCCCTCCATCCACTGCCCCTCCCCCCCGGAACAAGGCCGGTAGCTGTGGGCAGGGTAGTGGGGGGGCTCATACTGGGGGGGGCTGCAGGGGCACTGGGGGGCTGTTCTGTGTGATCCCCCATCTCTCTCTCTCTTGCAGGCGACCTCCATCACCTGCTGACCCGCCCTCACCCCGTATGGCCCCCCGGCTCTGCCCCCACCGCTGCCCCCCTGCCTGGGTGCGGCGGGGGCTGCTGACAGGGCTGGGGGGACTGGCGCTTGTGAGCCTCATGCTTGGGGGCACAGGGGAGGAGCTGCTATCGTGGTCACTGGCCCCCTTCCTGGGGGGCAGGGGGGGTTTCCTGCACGCAGACCCCCCCTTGCCTGGCCCTGACTCCTTCCTGCTGCCCAACGTGGACGCCTGCAGGCCCCGGGCCCCCTTCCTGCTGGTGCTGGTGGCCAGCGCGCCGGGGCACACGGCCCAGCGCCAGGCGGTGCGTGCCAGCTGGGGGGGCGCCCGCTGGGCCGGGGGGTACCCGGTGCGGACGCTCTTCGCCCTGGGGGCACCGGGCTCGGGCGAGGAGCAGGCCCGGCTGGAGGAGGAGTCCCAGCGCCACGGAGACCTGGTCCAGGGCCGCTTTGCCGACACCTACGCCAACCTGACCCTCAAGACCATGATGCTGCTGGGCTGGGCGGCCGCCCACTGCCCCGGCGCCGCCTTTGTGGTGAAAGTCGATGACGACGTCTTCCTCAACCTGCCTGCCCTGGCCCGCCACCTGGGGGCGCTGCCCAGCCCTCGCCAGCTCTACCTGGGCCGGGTCCACTGGCGGGTGCAGCCCAACCGCGACCCCAGCAACCGGCACCACGTCCCGGCCTCCGCCTACCCGGCTCGGGCCTTCCCCCCCTACTGCAGCGGCACGGCCTACGTGCTGTCCAGCGACGCTGCCCTGTGGGTGCTGGGGGCCGCCCCCCACGTGCCTCCCGTGCCTCTGGAGGACGTCTACGTGGGGCTGTGCGCTCGCTGGGCTGGCTTGGCCCCCACCCACACGGCCCGCATGGCTGGATCCACCCACTACCCCATGGACCCCTGCTGCTATGGGGAGGTGCTGTTCAGTGTGCACCAGGTGGGCCCTCAGGCGCTGGAGGCAGCCTGGGCTATGGCAGGGGGAGAAGGGAGATCCTGTACCCCACTGCACAGGGGGTTGGGGGTGCTGAGGTGCAAGGTGCTAGCTCTGCTGGAGGGGCTGTGAGGGGCAGGGGGGCTGGGAGCCAGGACTCCTGGGTTCTATCCTCAGCTCTGGGAGGGGAGTGGGTTCTAGTCCAGTGGTTCTCAATCAGAGGCACGTGTACCCTTGGGGTATGCCAAGGTCCAGGGGGTGCATTGACGCAGCTAGAGATTTGCCTAATTTTACAGCAGGCTACACAACAAGCACTAGTCCAGTCAGTACAAACTAAAATTTCATACAGACAATGACTTCTTTATACTGCTCGTGTGCTATACACTGAAATGCAAACACAAGATTTATATTCCAATCAATTTCTGTTATAATTGTATGGTGACACTGAGAAAGTAGCGATTTGTCAGTCATAGTGGCTGACACAATTTTTATGGCTGAGCTAGTAAGCAAGTCGATTTTAAGTGAAACTTGGGGGTACGCAAGGCAAATCACACTCTAAAAGGGGTACAGTAGTCTGGAAAGGTTGAGAGCCAGGGCCCTAAGTGGGGCAGGGGCGCGCTGGGAGCCAGGACTCCTGGGTTCTAATGCCAGCTGTTAGTGCAGTGATGCTCAGTGGATGGCCTGGGGCCAAATGTGACCCGGCAGCTCACCTTAAAAAAATGTTTGTAACTAAATTCATTACCAGCGATGTGCTGCCTATGGCTTCCTTCGCAAGTAACGCCCTGGAGCTTAGGTTCTCCAATAGCGTCGGCTACGACTGAGTTGGGACGCCGCCTGTTTTATCATTGGTGATGTAAACGGAGCCGGAAACGAATGCGAGTGGGGGAGTAAACGTCGCAAAGTCGACAGCGAAAACCAAGCTTTCAACCCAAGCTGCACAGTGGATTTTCTCTTTGTTATGCCGTCGCATTTAAATGCAAAGCCTTGGTGTTTCCTCTACCAAACCACTGGATCTGTCTGTAAGGTCGCCTCGGGGAGGCGCCACTTTGACTCAAAGCACAGTCACTTCCACGCGGCCTGGCCTCCTCATGGTGCTGCAAAATGTGACAAAATTGAAAACCTGAAGTCTTCGTGTCACACCTGAAATGTTCTCACGAGATCAGCAACTGTACAGGGGAAAGCAACAGCTGCCTCGCGTTGGAGAACGTGGGCACTAGCTAAAAGGAAAAGGCCTTTCCTGGATACCGAGCTCGTGAAGGAGTGCACATTGGAAATGCTGGAGGAGCTCTTTGCCAGGGATAAAAACAAAGGTGACATTGTGACCCGTGTGACGCAGGTTCCCCTGTCCGATTCCATGGCAGTGCAAAGAGTGGCTGATGTTTGTAATTTATGTGGATTGTCTGTCAACACTGCTTTCTGATTTAAAAACGCCAAACACACGTCTCCTGCAGTGGACGAATCATTTAAGTTACACTCCCCAGCTAGTGCTGTTTGTTAGATTTTATGATGGTGAAATTTTCAAGGTAGAATTTTTATGCTTAATACTATTAGAAACCTACCCCACACGAAGGAGCCATCCTCTGTCGCCCATTCCCAGCTTCTGGCAAACAGGAGACACCAATCCTGCACGTCTGCTCAACTTCTAGCTTGCAACATTGTTTTTATAAAACTGTTTTAGGAAACATTTCAGCCAAATTCAGTGACCTGCTGCAGCATGACATTCGCTGGTTAAGCAGTGGGATTCATGATACAGGTGTTGTGCGCTTCAAAAAGAAATAGAATTCCTTTCAAACCACAAGAACAACAAGGCTTGCAAGTTCCTGGAATTTATGAATTATGTCACAAGTAGCTTTTCTGTGCGATATTACTGGTCACTTGAATTTCTTCAGCTTGCAGTTCCACGGTCATGCAAGCAGTGTCAGGGATCTGTTTGAAAAAGTGTGTGCCTTTCAGAGGAGTCTTGAAAATTTTCAGGCAGACTTCGCAGGAAAGCAGTTGCACTTTCCCACATTACGTGGTGTTGTTACAGATGAAACCTCGATGAAAACGCTGCAAGAATTCCTGAACAATCTGATCAAAAATTTTAAAATGGGATCTGAGAACTTTAAAATTCCCAAGGATTTGATTTGATTTGTTTTCTCTGCTGATGGCCCTTGCCCTTCTGAAGCAAAGAACTCTCTTGATTCAATCAACGAAGGGGCCTTTCTATTAGAAATTGTAAGGCTCAAGAGCTCAGATGTCTTGAAGGCAAAATCCAGAGAAGCGGGACATTGCAAGTTCTGGACTCAGTCTGCTGACCAGTTTCAGAATAGCCAGCATCTGGCTTTTAACTGTGTTCGGACCAACGTACCTCTACGAAGCTGGGTTTTCTGCCATGAACACTATAAAAACCCAATATCGCCATCACCTGAGGGACGAGCATCTTCATATGTGCATGGGCCTTGGCCAGACCACTTACAACCCACTCATCACGTTTGGTGCTGTCACCTCTCCCACTAGCGAGTGCCACAAACACAGGTAATAATGTTGAGTTATAAACTGTGTTAAAAGAGAGAATCACTAATACTTTCCTTGCCTCTCGTTGGAGGGGCTTTATTTATTGGCAGCTGAAGTGTTTTTTGTCAGACATCTGTACCAATGGGCTGCCTTGTGTCATAACATTCTCAGATTGGCCCGTGGGTAGCTCTCATTGAATATCACTGAGCTAGTGGGTTACAGTTTGGTCGGGGGGGAACCAGAACTCCTAGTGCATTGGGACAGTCAGGGTCAGTCTGTGTAGGGCTCAGCCCAACAGGGGCCCTGATCTCGGTCAGGGTCTGGGCAGCGCCTGGCCCAATGGTGGGGGTAGGCTTGCTCTCACTCATGGGTCTGTGCCACGCCCAGTGAGGGCTGTCAAGCTTTACCTGTAAGGGGTTAAGAAGCTCAAATAACCTGTTTCAGAGTAACAGCCGTGTTAGTCTGTATTCGCAAAAAGAAAAGGAGTACTTGTGGCACCTTAGAGACTAACCAATTTATTTGAGCATAAGCTTTCGTGAGCTACAGCTCACTTCATCGGATGCACCCGATGAAGTGAGCTGTAGCTCACGAAAGCTTATGCTCAAATAAATTGGTTAGTCTCTAAGGTGCCACAAGTACTCCTTTTCTTTTTTCAAATAACCTGGTTGGCACCTGACCAGAAGGACCAATAAGGAAAGCAGATACTTTCAAATGTGTGTGTGTGTGTGTGGGGAGGTGTTGTTTGTGCTCTTTTTTTGTTCCCCCTCTGGACGGAGAGAGAAACCAAGCAGGGACAACATCTCCTGAAAATATATCTGGAATAATCCATCTAAAAATTACAGAAATTGGAAGTGAGCCAAGGAAATGCATTAGGTTATCTTTTGTTTTAGCTTGTGAATTTTCCCTATGCTAAGAGGTAGTTTTATTTCTGTTTTTGTAACTAAAGCTGAGTCCAGAAGGAGTCCTCTGTGTTTTAAATCTTTTTATTACCCTGTAAAGTTACCTTCCATCCTGATTTTGCAGGTGTGATTCTTTTACTTTTTTCTTTATAATAAAAGTCCTTCTTTTAAGAACATGATTGATTTTAGTGCCCTAAAGATAAAGGGTTTGGGCTGTGCTCACACTGCAGACCAGTTGGTTGGTAGATTATTCTCAAGCTTCCCCAGGAAAAGGGGTGAAGGGGCTTGGGGGAATAGGGACTCCAAGTGACCCTTTCCTGAATTTTTGTGTAAATCACGTGGTTGCGGCAGCGATACCATCCAAGGACGAGGGAAGGAATTTGTGCCTTGGGGAACTTTTTAACCTAAGATGGTAGAATATAAGATTAGGGGGTCTTTCAGGTGAGTCCCCACCTCTGTACCCCAGAGTTCAGAGTGGGGAGGAAACCCTGACAAGGGCCCCGTGCTGCACCCAGCTCTGGGGAGGCACCGGCACATAGACTGGACGGGATGGGATGTGGTGGTGGGCACAGACTCTGTAATTAGTGTGTGGGCGGGAACAGGAACCCCCCTTTCCCTCAAGGAGCTGGTACCTGCTCCTTGGGGTCCCTGGCAGCGGGTGGGGATGGCAGGCTGGGCAAGCCCTGACAGGTCTAACGCCTGCCAGTCCTCAGCACCAGAGAAACATCTCAGCCCTTTGGAACCCGTGCTCAGTTTGTGCCCTCAGCACAAGCCCGCGGGTGAATGTGCCCCGAGCCACTCAGAGCCAAGAGCCAGGGGTCACCACCAGCTCCTGCTGGGCCGGGCCATGCCTGGCCCTGTGCGAGGGACGCACAGCTGCCAGGCCAGGCATTACGGCGAGCGACGCTGACAACGGGGACGTACCGGCTGGGGCAGGGATTCATCGCCAGCCAAGGGGAACCCGGGCTTCCCTCCAGCCAGGGGGTGAGCCCCAGACAGCGGGCGAGGTCTAAGTCCTTAGCGTACACGCAACGAGCCTCACGCATGCCCCCCACCTCGAGTAACCCCCTCCCCTCCCCCAAACACTCCCCACTCTACAGAACCACCCGAGCCCCCCGACTCTGCACTCGGCTCCCAGCCACACGCCCCCCACCTCGAGTAACCCCCTCCCCACTGTACAGAACCACCCGAGCCCCCCGGGTCTGCACTCGGCTCCCAGCCACGCTCCCCACTCCACCCAATGCACGCCCCCCACCTCGAGTAACCCCCTCCCCTCCCCCAAACACTCCCCGCTGTACAGAACCACCCGAGCCTGCACTCGGCTACCAGCCACGCTCCCCTCATGCACGCCCCCCACCTAGAGTAACCCCCTCCCCCAAACACTCCCCGCTGTACAGAACCACCCGAGCCTGCACTTGGCTCCCAGCCACGGTCCAAGCTCCGCCCAACGCATGCCCCCCACCTCGAGTAACCCCCTCCTCCTCTCTGCCCCAAACCAGAGCCAGGCTAGACAAAGCCAACGACAACTTTAATACAAAAATATCAGGGTGACAGTGCAGGGTGAGTGGGGGACCCCACCCTGCTCCCACCCCCACAGCCCTTACCCCGGAGGGGATGGGTAACGCTCGTGACCCCTTTCGCCCCCATGGGGGGCAATCCTCTCCCCCCAACGTCCACGAGGCTATTTCCTGAATCGATCCAGAGCCGACCTCTGAGCCCGGGGTGCCGCCTTCAGCTCTCGCTCCGCCTCCTGCTGCTGCTCCAGGCTCTTCCGGATCTTGGTCTGGGGGGAGGGGGAGCGGGGGTGAGTCGGGGACACCCCAGTAAATGGCCCAATGGGGGGGGCATGACCCAATGCAGGGGCGACCCTGGGAACCAACCCCCCCCACCCCACCCCCCAATTCACAGTGTAATGGAGCCCCGGGGTATGGGGGAGATGCCCCCTGATGTCACTGGCCCAGTTGAAGAGGGGAGTTGTGGTGGGGGGCGGGACACACGGGAAGTCCCTGTTTGAGACAGGAAGCGGAGAGCTGGCTTTTGGGGGTGGGGAGCAAAGTCTGATGGGTAAGGACTGGCCCAAGGGCGGATGGGACAGACAGGTGGACAGTAAGGACAGACGTACCCGTTGCTCCTCATTCGCCACCTTCTTCTTACGCCGCAGGAGGTTCCCGGCTGAGCTGCGCCCCTTCAGCTTCCGGCGCGGCTGGAACGCCGGCTTGGCCTGGGGGTCGAAGCCCTGGGGGGCAGGGGAGGGAGGGAGAGAGAGTCAGTCCTTCTGTATCCCACAATGCACCATAGTGCCCCTCTGCTCTCCCCCCACCAGCTCCTGACGTGCCACAGCGACTGCGGGCACTGCCTGGTCCCCGCTGTGCCACCCCCCTCACTTCCCGCAATGCTTCACGGTGCCACCCAACCCCTCGCCCCACAATGCACCACGGCACCCCCGCGAGACAGCCACGGCACTGCCCGGTCCCCACAACCCGCAATGCCCCACCGTGTCTCCCCACCACTTCCCACAATGCACCACGGCACCCCCGCGAGACAGCCACGGCACTGCCCGGTCCCCACAACGCCCCACCATGTCTCCCCACCGCTTCCCACAATGCACCACGGTGCCCCCCAAGTCGCTCACCAGCCGCGCCACTCGCTCCTGGTGCTTCTGCTCCATGGTGATGGCATCCACCTGGCTCAGCTGCCTCGGGTCCAGCGTGATCAGCTCCGACGGGATCTGCCGGGGGCCAAGCTGTTAGGGGGGGCCCGGACCACCCAGGCTCCCCCCTCCCATGACACCACTCCTCCTGGCAGTGCCCCCGCAGACATCCCAACTACCCACCCCGGTGTCCCCTCAAGGGGTGCCCATGAACCCCTCCCCCCAGCCCCAGAGGTCCCTCCCTTAGCATCAGCCCCCTTGGACCCAGAGATCCAGCTTCCCCCCAGCTGGGGCTGCACCGGGGGGGGACAGGGCTAGACACTGTGCGGTGGTGGTGGGGCGACGTTACCTTCTCCAGCAGGGCTTTGACCTCCCACTCCTGCCGCTGCTTCTGGCTCCGGAACGGGTTGTTCTCCAGGGCGTCGAAATTCGCCTGTCCAGCACCTGGGATGGGGGGGGGTGGGGGGTGGAAGGGGAGACAGGAGGTTAGTGGGCCGGGGGGGACAACAAACCATCCCCTCTCTATCATGGACAAAGCCACACAGCTGTACCAGGCCCCCGCAGGCTGTAGCGGGGGGCACATGACAGGCAGGTCAGCTACTGGGCACTGTGGACATGGGGGGTGGGGAGGTTATGAGGACATAGTGGGGGGCCATACCTGGCACCAGGAGGCTGGTGACACTGTAGGGGATGGGGAGTTGTACTGGGGTGAGGGTCCATACCTGGCACCAGGAGGCTGGTGATGCCGTGGGGGATTGGGGGGTGGTACTGGGGGAGGGGGCGAGTCCATACCTGGCACCAGGAGGCTGGTGATGCCGCTGCCATGCCCTACGCCCAGCACGTCCTCGAAGGGGCAGAAGCGCAGGCCGTGGGCCGCCCGGGGCAGCGTGTGCGACAGGTAGGGCTTGCGAGGCAGGTGCACGGGCACGTCCCGGTACACCTGGGGTGGGAGGGGCAGACATGGCGGATTAGCGCCTGCAGCAGGGCCTGGCTCATAGGGGCTGTCAGAGCACAGGGCAGTCAGAGCTCCCCCTCGGGTGAGGGACAGACAGGGCCCAGGCTCATCAGAACAGGGGCCAATGCCAGGTGCCCAGAGGGAATGAACAGAACAGGAAATCAAGCGATCCATCCCCTGTCGCCCATTCCCAGCTTCTGGCAAACAGAGGCCAGGGACACCATCCCTGCCCATCCGGGCTAATAGCCACTGATAGACCTGTCCTCCATCAATTTATCTAGTTCTTTTTTGAACCCAGCTATAGTCTTGGCCTTCACAACATCCTCTGGCAAGGAGTTCCACAGGTTGACTGTGCATTCTGTGAAAAAATACTTAAACCTGCTGCCTATTAATTTAATTTGGTGACCCCTAGTTCTTGTGTTATGAGAAGGAGCAAATAACACTTCGTTACCTAATTTCTCCACACCCGTCATGATTTTATAGACCTTAATCATATCTCCCCTTTGTCGTCTCTTTTCCAAGCTGAAAAGTCCCAGTTTTATTATACTTATATTATCCTCATACAGCAGCCGTTCCATCCCCCTCATCATTTTTGTTGCCCTTTTCTGAACCTTTCCCAATTCGAATAGATCTTTTTTTAAAATGGGGCGACCACATCCGCACGCAGTGTTCAAGGTGTGGGCGAACCATGGATTTATAGAGGTGATATGACCTTTTCTGTCCTATTATCTGTCCCTTTCCGAATGATTCATAATATTCTGTTCATTTTTTTGGCTGCCGCTGCACACTGTGGACAGTTCTTTGGAAACATCCACTCAATGACCCCAAGATCTCTTTCTTGAGTGGTAACAGCTAATTTAGACCCCATCATTTTGTAGGTATAGTTGGGATGAGGTTTTCCAGCGTGCATTACTTTGCATTTATCAACACTGAATTTCATCTGCCATTTTGTTGTCCAGTCACCCCGTTTTGTGAGACCCTTTTGTAACTCTACACAGTCTGCTTTGGACTTAGCTATCTTGAGTAGTTTTGTATCATCTGCAAATTTCACCACCTCCCTGTTTACTCCTTTTCCCAGATCATTTATGACTATGTTGAATAGGATTAGAACCAGTACAGACCCCTGCGGGACACCACTATTTACCTCTCTCCAAAGCAGTTGGGGGGGGTGGGGGGGGGTGGGAAGTGGGTTTGAGCAATACCCAGTCCGTGGGAGGAGGATGCAGGGCGGATGGGGCCCTGCTGAGCCCGGCAAGAGCGGGGGGGACGGCCCGGAGTATAAGGGCCCCTCCTTTACCTGCACCACGGCCCCACAGCTACCCGCAGCAGCCCCCGCTGGCTGAAGGCCAGGTGCCAGTATGTGGGGGGGAGGAATAGGGGGGTGTCTGTGTGTGCAGGGCCGGGGGGGATCGTTACCTGCACCACATCCCCGCAGGCGGCCCCCAGCAGCCCCCGCTGGCTGAAGGCCAGGTGCCCGGCGCCCATGGGCAGCACCAGGGAGTGCAGGGGCTGATATGTCCGGAGGTCGTAGACGCGCAGCTTCCGGTCCAGCCCCGATGTCGCCATGTACCTGGGGGGAGGTGGGGGGAGACCCAGAGCATGATCCCCCGCCACCGCACAGTGTCACCCCAGCCCCGACGTCGCCATGTACCTGTGACACGCCATGTCACAGCGTGACCCCCACCCCCGCCATATCCCACCCAAGGAAGGTTGGGGGGAGACCCACACCATGACCCAGCCCCAAGCCTCCATCCCCTCCCTCCATATTCCACCTCTGCCCTGATGACACCATGTAGCTGGGGGGAAGTGGGGGGAGACCCCCCCAGCTCCCCTCCTTCCCCCACATGCACCCCTGCAGCCCCTTTTCTCTGTTCACCCCACTCGGGCCCCCCCCCACCACGGCAGGACTGCCGCCCCCGAGTCACTCACGTTCCGGAGCTGTCGACGGCCACGGCCCGGACCCCCCCTTGGTGGCACAGCATCCGCACCAGGGGCTCCTTGACGTTGGGGCTCCACAGGGTCACCGTGCCTGCGGGGGGGAGGGCCCACAGAGCACGAGGAGTTAACGAGGGGTCACCCCCCACCGGGCACAAGGGATTAGCGAGTGGTGGAGGGGATGGACAGGGCCAGGTTCACCGCTTGGGGGTGGGGGGGCTAAGGGGCCGTCATAGCAATGGGTCTGATTAACCAGGCCAGGCTGAGAGGGCAGGAAGGAGATGGGGCCAGCGGTCCCCAGGCCAGAGTGGGGCCACGCTGAAGAGCCTGATGGAACGTCGCTGTCTGAACCGGTGCCTGCCCCAGTGATGGGCTGGGCTGGGCCGGGCCGGGGGGCTGTGCCCTGCCGGGGGGGAAGGGCAGGGCAGGGATGACACACAGGGTGTGAGGGCCCTGGGAGAAACACTCCTAGCAGTGTGGGGCAGGGGACGTTGGCACTGCGGGGGGGGGGGGGGGGGGGGGAGCTCCAGTTATGGGGTACAGGTGGTGGGAGGGGATGTCTCACCGTTGCTGTGCCCCAGGTGGACGAGGGCGGTAGCAATGAGGTCGGGTCGGGCGTAGCAGTGGGTTGGGGCGGGGTTGGGGGAAGAGTTGGGGGTAGCAGTGGGGCAAGGGGGTAGCAGTGGGGCAGGGGGGCAGCAGTGGGTTGGGGTGGGGTTGGGGGAAGAGTTGGGGGTAGCAGTGGGGCAGGGGGGTAGCAGTGGGGCGTAGCAGTGGGGCGGGGTTGAGGGTGGGGCGGTCTCACCGTTGCTGTGCCCCAGGTGGATGATGGCGTTGGCCGGGTTCTGCCCCATCACGCCAAGGCGTCCCCCCCGGGTGCAGATGGCAGCGACCTCCTTCCCCACCGAGATGTCCAGGTACTGCAGGAACCCCGTCTCGCTCTGCACGGGGCACGGGGGGGGGTCAGTGGGGCACCAGCCCCCCAAACCCTGGCGCCCAAGCCCACCCCCCGCTTTACAGCATTGGCCAGCAGGAGCCCTGGTGTCCAGGCCCCCCTCTTCACTGTGGTGGGCAGCGGGAACCCCGGCAACCGGCCCACCCCACAGCGGCCCCCCGCCCCAGCACTCACCGCGGTGGCCAGCAGGAAGTGGTAGGGCAGGAACTCCATGCGCAGGACCCCATTGAAGCGCTTCAGGCAGTTCAGCTCCACGCCCTGGTTGTCGTAGACGTAGAGCCAGCGCCGCTGGGCCACCGCAAACATCGTCTCCGTGTGCAGCCACCTGAAACGGGGGGCATGAGACGGGGGGGGGGGGGGGGGGGGGCCACGACGTGTCCCACTGCACGGCTCAGCCCGTGAGCAACCTGGCAAACTCCGTCCGTGCAACACGCCTCCTCGTGCAACTCTCCCAGCCTCCCCCGCCGTGGGCGGGCACGGAGGTGCCCATTCGCCTTTCCGATGCACGCCCACACGTGCGATGGGCATGCCCTGCTGATGCACCGTTACACCTGCAGGGAGCAGCGGATGCAGCCCCCCCCCCCCCGGACTCCCCTGTGTCGCACGCCCCCCCCCGGGTGTCACCCCCCCCAGTCGCACACTTACGTGACGTCAGTGACCGTCTCCATGACGTTGATCTCACACAGCAGTGACTTGGTTTGCCAGTCCAGGGCTGCCACATGGCCCCGCCGGCCCCCCAGCAGCAGGTGCCTGTGTGGGGAGATGGGAGGGGTGAGGGGAACACACACACAATCCAGTCTCCGTATGTCTCCTGACCTGCCCCTTTGGGACCCCCAGAGCAGGTCAGGGGAGGCCTGCGGGGTCAGGGGTCCCTGACGCAGGCCCTCCCTGACACAGGAGAGCCCAGTCGGGCCCTGCCTCTCCAACCCCTCCCCAGAAGACATGCTGCCTAGGCACAGCCAGCCCCCACACCTTCCCCACTGATTCCCACCTGCCCCACGGGTTCCACTCCCTCCTACTCTCCCCCACATGCTCCTCCCTGCCCCCCCCTCACCTGCCAGGTCGGGTATAATCCATCCTGTAGGGGCCAAACTGGTTCAGTCTCAGCTCAAAGTGCTATGGGGGAGAGACCTGGTTAGACACAGCACAGGGACCCCCAACCCCTGGTGACCCCCCCCCCCCCCCAGGCCACTGAGACACTGTCCTGGGATCCCCCCTGCAATACTGCCCAGTGACCCCCCCATCCTAGGGGCAGCCCCTCCCCCTGCCATTCCTCCCACCCCACGACACCCCCAGACCCGGTGCATGGGGGTGTCTCTAACCTTAGTGGCGCTGACGATGTCCACGGCCTCGGCGATGTCAGCCTGGGCGATGGTGCAGGTGTCCTCGCCGGGGTCCCCCTCCAGGAAGCTGCGGGGGGGACGGGGGTGAGAGTCAGGAACGGACCGAGCACTGGTGGGGGAGGGGAGCCGGCCGGGATCGGGGGTGTGTGTGTGGGGTTAGGGGGGGTCACCCATCCCATCCGGGGCGGGGAGAACCAGCAGGCAGCCCCGGCTCAAGTGGCAGCGCCGGACGGGGGCCCGAAGAGAGGAGATGATGGGGGCACTGGGGCAGCTGCCCCAGCTCAGGGGGCGGGGGTGGGGGGGACTCACCCTGGCTCCTCGGGCAGCAGCAGCTCCATGCGCGCAGCCTGTTGTGTTGCCAGCTCCACCTTCTGCTCCAGCGAGGCCAGATGGTCCCGGAGCCGCCGGCTGGACGCCCCTGCCTGGGGGGGGTGGATGGACGGACAGACAGACAGACGGGGTGAGAGCCACACGTGGCCCTGTCCCTCCCGCCCCCCACCAATGGGGGGGGTCAGTAACCATGGGGGGACCCCATCAGGGACGACCTTGCCTGGCAACCCCCAGGCACCCAGCTGCCCCCCAGTTTCCATCACGCCCCTCAACTCACCAGCTGCGATTTCTGGCCCCGCTGGAATTTCTTCACCTTGTGGAGGGGGAGGGGGGCGGCGCCAGGGAACGGGTCCCTCTTCTAGGGAGAGAGAGAGACACAGACAGATGAGGGTAGAGGGACCTGCTACAGGCCCCCTTCTCCCCTCAGAGCCCCAGCGGTACTTCCCTTTGCCATGCAACCCCCCAGCCCTCCTCCCCCCTGACCTCAGCCGCCCCTCCTCCCCCCATGGCCAGCCCCCCAGGATTCCCAGCCTTACCCCAGAGATCCGGCCTGCAGCCCCTGATGCCGGCAGCCCCTTCCTGGCCTCCAGGCTCCCCTTTGCCCCAGCCCGCAGCCTGGTCTTCTCATTGCGACGCCTCTTGGCCCTGAGAGGGGCGGCTGCGGGGGTGTCCGGCTGGGAGGCCCCTTCCCAGTAGCGCTGCAGCTTCTTCGTCAACTTCTTCTTCGGGGGGGGGGAAGTGGGGGGGAGGGAGAGGGAAAGGGGTGATGAATTGTGAGGAAGAATCAGTTACCCCCAGCTCGGGAGGTGGGGAGACTGGCAAGAGGATGAGACATGGGGAGTCAGTTCCCCTAGCTGGGAGGGTGGGGGGCACAGAGGACAGGGACTAAAACTGCCCCCCAACTTGTGCGGAGATACCTGCCCCACACGGCAGAATAGCCGGCCACTCCCACTGGCCTGATGGGGAGTGCCCCCCCACCCCGCCGGGCAGAACCACCAGCCACAACACATAGTCGGGGGGAGGGGGTCTGCCCCCAACAGGGAAAGACTTAGTCCCCTGCTGGGATAGGGGGGCAAGTGCCCCGCGGGGCGGGGCTGCCCCTGCTGCAGCCCCTGCAAGAGGGCCAGCCCTGCCCCCCAGAGCACTCCGCGCACAAGCAGGGACGCCCCACAGATACAGCCAGCCCCTCCCCCGTGTCCCCCGGTTACTAGAGGAGCCCGAGACCCCGCCGCCCCACAGACATGGGGGCAATAAACTCCCCCCCCTCAAACCCCTGTAATTGGGTGTTCGCCCCCTGCATGTACCCTACTCGTGTTAGTGACCTGCCCCCTCCCTGCTTATGACATGGGGTAACCACCCCCCCCGGGGAATCCCTGCCCCACTCCCCGGCACTCACCTTGCCCGTCCCGGCTGGCCCCCCCTGCATCCCGCTCCCAGCCACCACCTCCATCCTGAGCGCCTGGAACCACGTGCAGCCTCCAGCTGCGGGCCAGGTTCTTCCGGTCGTGGCCGCCGCACCCAATCACGGAGCGAGGCGACTGAGCCCACGGCCAATCAGCGCGGCGACAACCTGACTGGTAGTGAAGCCGTGCAGCTGACATTATGGGTGAGGGCAACTCTCCAGCTACGGAGACGCGGCGGCGACCCGAAAAGGCGAAGTCAAGCGGCGGCCATCTTGGCTGAAGGCACAGGCCTGGACCATCCCATACAGACCTACCGGCGGGGGAACGCCACTGCATTCATCACAGCCCACGTGGTAGGGGGAACTCACCAGCTCCACCTTATGGGGCAGAGATGCAGCCACCTCTGGGGAGGGGCAGGGGGTTCCACAGAGTCCAAGGCCAAAAGGGCAGCGACCAGCCCCCCCATAACCCCCAGCACTGAATTCATCTGGGAGAAGCAGCGAATCCTCATTTAAAACCCAACCGTGTCCGAGAATCCACCCCCACCCGCTTGTGGAAATTGGTTTAATTATTCTCAGCATTAAAAATTGATGCCTTATTTCCCACGTGAGCTCGTGTAACTCCAGCACCAGCCCGAGGATCCTACTGTCAGACATTTGCTTGGCAGGCAGATACCTACAGCCGGTCACCCACAGCCCCACAGATTGACCTCCCGGGGCCTAGCAGGAGACGTTTCCATTCCTCTTTGTTCTCAAGGCTCTTCACTGACTCCTGCAGCTTATCGACAGCCTACTGGAAGTGCGGGTGGCAGAACAGTTCCCCGCTTCCAGCAGCAGGCAGGCCAGGGCCCTGCCAGAGGGAAAATCACCTCTGTGCACAACTCCCGTTTCTGCATCTCCGCATCCCATTGGTGAGGTGCAGCTGTCTGAGGTGGGGCAGGGGGCTGTTTATGCAGGGATCCCACAGGAGGGCACAGCTGCAGGTGGGGCAAGGTGCAGGGTCTGAAGCACTGTGCACAGGGTATGACGAGGCATCCTGTACCCCACTGCCAATTGTGAGTAGTGCAGAGTGCAGCATGGAACCCCGCACTCCTGCCCCAACACTGCTGGGGCTGCACTGACCACCCTTACCCAGTTCATGGGCGGGAGGGCCCCCTGAGACCCAGTCCCACACCAACCCCCTCCAGCGCCACCCTACATAATCTTCAGGGCCCAGGCCAGAATGATGCTTGCTCAGCTCAGCCCAGCCCTGTGCCCAGGTTTACTCCTCCCCATTGCCCTTCCACTAAGGCAATGACAACCCCCTAATCTCTCCCCACTGGGGGCCACTCCCTAGTCGCAGAGATCCCCCTTCCCCACACAGTGAGGAGGCAGCTCTGAGAACAGCACTTTATTGCAGACACAGGGCAGACACTACTTCTTCTTGGAGACGCCCACAGTTCTGCCCCGGCGCCCAGTCGTCTTGGTGTGCTGGCCCCGCACGCGCAGCCTGGGGGAGAGAGGGGAGTGAGACGGGCCCAGACCCCGGCCCGCCCTGCTGCTGCTCCCAGATTCCAGACCTGCCTCCCCAACTCTGAATCCATCCCCCCAGCCAACTCCCTATGGCCCTGCAGCCCAGCTCTGCATTGTCCCATAACCCCCTGCTATGCCCACATGCAAAAGCTCTGCACCCAGTTCCCCCTCCCCTTATCCAACCCAATGACCCCCTTTATGTTCACCCACCCGTCCCCCACTCTGCAGCAAAGGATGAAGGGGACCCCCCACATCACACAGGGAGTAGGCAAAAGGACCCACCCCCGTTCACTAGGCCCCACCATTCACCCCTCCCACCCCCACAGCTCTCACTCCTCTCGTACCCCCAGAAGTGGCGCAGGCCCCGATGCGCCCGGATTTTCTTTAGCCGCTCCAGGTCTTCACGTAGTTTGTTGTCCAGCCCGTTGGCCAGAACCTGACAAGGAGAGACACATGGGGGAGGGGAAGTCAGGACAGCTGGACTGGCTCAGAGCCATCCAGCCCAGTTTCCCTCCACAAGAGGGGCCAGCACCAGCTGGGGAAGAGCCCACAGGAGCAGCTGTGGGACAATATGCCCCACATCAGGGCTTCTCCTGATCTGTGATCATCAGAGATCGGCTCAGCCCTGCAGCACGAGGTTTGAGATCCTTGCCCGTTGTCAGCATGAACTGGTCCAGCTGTGAACAGTCTGAGAGCCACAGAAATGGCCAATCCCTTTGTGAACCTGGCTCAGAGACATCCTGTGGCAGTGAGTTCCACAAGGTAAGTACAGGGCACGTATAAAGAGTCTTTCCTTGTAGCAGGTTTGAACTTAGGGTTAGGGCATGCATGCTGGGTGTTACGAATTACACCTGATAGGACACGCACACATGTGCTACGAATTACACCTGATAGGACACGCACACATGTGCTACGAATTACACCTGATAGGACACGCACAGTTCGAATCTAGGCTGAGGCACAGAAATAAAGTCCACAACTGCAGAGTTCCCAAAAGACACTAAGTTTATTACGCTCGAGCGTGGTGCCCCCCTGCTAGCCAGGAGGGGACCCTGAATACAGATTATACAAAGGTTATATACTTTTTAGCAAAGCATGTTGCCCTCGTGCATCGGAAACCTTAGCCAATAAACAAACCCTTGTCTTATCTACCACCTATCCCTGCTTGGTGCATTCCTCGTGCTATACCAGTATGTTAATTACACAGCATGGTCCTAAAGCCATGCATCAGTAACTTTTATTATCAGGATGGGAGGCCTCACATCAAGGCCAAGAGACAGGGAGTTAGAGACTGACAAAAACCAGATACTGCAAATCAAGGCAGGCTGGAGACAAGGAGGAGGATTTTCACACGGATTCGGTATCTAAGGATTACTCCTCCTGGTGTATGATGTGCTGGCATTTAGACAATGGTGGGCCCCAAACCAAAGTGGAGTCACATGTGCTAACTTTTCCTTAACATGGGACAGCATTCTTGTTAACTCTGCAGTGACAACCAGCCCTGGGAGGCATGCGAGGGCCCTAGTGGCAGCCAATGGGCTGGTGCCACCCCAACACACTGGGATGACAAAGTCCCCTGCTGCCTACGGGACCCCAGAGCAGTCCCTGCAGTGGGGAAAGGAACAAGCCCTGCCCCACACTGCTCTGATCAGAGCTCCCCCAAACACACACCCAGCAATGGGCTCAGCACCCCGCTCTCACCTGGCTGTATTTGCCGTCTTTGACGTCCTTCTGCCTGTTGAGGAACCAGTCGGGGATCTTGTACTGACGGGGGTTCTGCATGATAGTGATGACACGCTCCACCTGTGGGGGGGCACAGAGATGGGGTCAGGCAGGGGGCTCCCCTCACCCAAGAGACCTCCCTCCTTCACCCCAGACATCCCCCCTCCAAGATATTCCCATGCTCTTGACACCAACCTACACCTAAATACCCCGCAAAAATCCACCCCCCACCCCAGACACCCCTCAGCTGGCTCTCAGATACACTCCACGCCTCAGCCCCCCCTTCACTCCACAACTCCCCACCCAGACCCCCAAGTGAAAGCCATACCACCTTCATCCCAGAGACCCCAGCTTCCCTTAGAGCCCCCCACATCTGAGACAAGTGCCATCCCCCATGGTCCCAGAGAGACCACCCCCGCCCTTGCCCACCTCATCCTCTGTCAGCTCCCCAGCCCTCTTGGTCAGGTCAATGTCCGCTTTCCTCAGCACCACATGGGCGTAGCGCCGACCCACACCCTGCAAGGGGGAAGAAACGTTAATACAGCCCCAGGGCGGGGACCCAGTACCCCCCACCCCATAAGGTTCCCAGGAAGCTCAGTCTCTGATGCCGAGAGCAGGACACACACACACACACACCCCCACACAGGAGAACCTGCTTCAAGAGACACCCATGGTACAGCCCAGCTCTAACCCCCGCCCCATACCTGTCTCCATATACACCCCCACCCTTGCCCGTGTAACAGACAGACCACGGTATCGAACCTGGGACCTCAAGAGCTAAAAGCCACAAGGCTGTTAGCTAAGGCTGTAGAGCAGACTCAATCTCTCTCTGGGTGGTCTCGGTGCCACTCGATGGGACAGAACCGCACACCTGGGAGGGGTCTGGGTTACGCCTGCACCCCGCTCAGTGAGACCTTGTGACAGGGAGTTCCCTTGGCTAACTGCGTGGGGTGAGAACCTTTGTAGCCTGACCCTCTTCTCCATCCCAGCTGTGCAGCACCTCTCCTTGCGCCAGGGCCGGCCTGGCCGCTCCACCACACCGGGTCAGCCTTGGCCCCTACGTCTTCTCTGGCCTGAACTAGAGATGGGGCACCCACAGCAGAACCCCATCTCCCCAGGGAGGGCACCCCATGGATGCACACAGAGGCAGTGGGATGTTTTCAACGTTCTTTCTCTGGTACAGCATTCCCAACCCGCCCCCCCCCCCCGGGGGGGGGGGGCGGATACCCAGCCATGCCCCCCTCACCTTGATGGCGGTGATGGCGAAGGCGATTTTCCGTCGCCCATCTATGTTGGTGTTGAGCACTCGCAGGATGTGCTGGAATTTCTCAGGGATCACAAGAGACTGTGGAGAAAATGGGGGGGGGGTCAGCAGAGGAGAACTGCCCCCTATCAGTGCCCCCTCTGAAGCCCCCCCCCCACTGGGGATACACTCCCCCCAAGCCAGGAGTCAGCCCCAAACCTCTGCTCCTCCAGGAAGCAGCCCCCCCCACCTGGTTGTTACAGATACCAGCCAGCCCCCCCCCCCACCAGCCTTGCCTCCAGTGCCAGCCTCCCTGAGCCCCCGACCCCTCCCCAAGCAGCCCCCTCCTACCCCCTCAGGAGCCAGCACTTCCCAGCTTCTCCCCACTCCAGGGCCAGTCCCCCTGGAGCCCCCGACTCCTCCCCCCAACAAATAGGGACGCCCCCACTTCTACCCTTTCCAGGGAGCGCTCGGGGGCCCGCGGCCCCCAGCTGCGCGGCGGACGAACCCCGATTCTCCCCCCCCCGTCTCCATCCCCCCCTTAGATCTGATCGCGGCTGTTCCCCCCAGTGACACCTTCTGCCCCCTATCGCCTCCCCAGGGAGCCCCCAGCTGGAAATGGGGGGCGCCCCAGAAAGCCCCGGCTCCGCCCTCTCGGGCAAGCCCTCGCCAGCCCCGCTGCCCCCTTCCCCGGGGCGGATGAACAAAGATTCCCCCCCCCCTCTCACCATAGCGGCTACTCCGCGCTCTAGTCTCACCCCGTCCGGAAGAGAGAGAGGAAGTGACGCGATGCCTTTTATAGACACTCCCCCTACAGGCAGATAAGCTTCCGGTCAGGGCAGTTCACCTTCCGGCAGAGACGACAGACTTCCGGTCCTCTCCGAAGTCTTTCCGGTCATCCTCCCGCAGAGTTTCCCTAGGGACAGCGCTACCGGGTTGGGCAACCATATGTCCGGTCCGGGTATGAAACCTGTCCCATGATAGAAGGCTCCTATGGGATTAAATCCCCTCTATTTGGTGGGGGTGACCTCCTTCGACTCCGGGGGGCATTTTCATGCCCGTCACCCTCTTCCGTTCCCGAAAGGAGAGGTTTGTTACCTCATTTCCGGTAACCCCGCCACCCCCACCCGGTGCATCATGGGAGTTGTAGTTTTTTAAGGCGCACGGCCGGAAGTGAGCCCTTGGAGGCCCGGATGCGGCGGGAGCGAAAGAAGGAGCGGGGCGGGGACGATGGCGGCTCTGAGGCCCGATGAGGAGCTGGGGCTGCGGGCGACTGAGATGGAAGAAGAGGAGGGGATGGTGAGGTTCCTACAGCCCAACTTCCGGTCCCCAGGCACCCCACTTCCGGTCCCTCCCAAAATAGGCCCGTGGTAGGGAACCGCCTCTTGATGTCCAAATTGGCCCTCACTTGTCATCTACCGCCCCCCCGACCCCGCAACGTGCTGGGGGGCGGGTCTGGGCCTGGGCAGGGTTTGCAAGTGACCCCCTTAAGTGCTGTGTGAAATGTGGGAGCCTGAGGCTTCTGTGACCTTTGACCCTGACCCCAGTGACTCCAGGCCCTTGCTTGCATCACCCTGACCTCTGACCCCAACGCGCCCCCTTGCCTGTTCATGTGACCCCTGATCCTCGTAACCTCTGACCCCCCCGAACCTCCTCCCCTCCCCCCTCTGGTGCCCCTAATGCCCCTGACCTCTGCCCCTCCCCCTGCTCTGTTCCCTCTCTCTGCGCCCCCCACCCCTGACTCAGCTGCCAAGGGCCCCACGTTGACCCTGCCCCGTGGCTGGCCTGGTCGTGGGGCTGCAGCACCTGGTGGCCGTGTGTCACGAACTTCGAGGGATGTGATCTTTCCCCTCTATTCGACACTGGCGAGGCCTCACCTGGAGTACTGTGTCCAGTTTTGGGCCCCACACTACAAGAAGGATGTGGAAAAATTGGAAAGAGTCCAGCGGAGGGCAACAAAAATGATGAGGGGACTGGAACACATGACTTATGAGGAGAGGCTGAGGGAACTGGGATTGTTTAGTCTGCGGAGGAGAAGAATGAGGGGGGATTTGATAGCTGCTTTCAACTACCTGAAAGGGGGTTCCAAAGAGGATGGCTCTAGACTGTTCTCAGTGGTAGCAGATGGCAGAACAAGGAGTAATGGTCTCAAGTTGCAGTGGGGAACGTTTTGGTTGGATATTAGGAAAAACTTTTTCACTAGGAGGGTGGTGAAGCGCTGGAGTGGGTTACCTAGGGAGGTGGTGGAATCGCCTTCTTTAGAGGTTTTCAAGGTCAGGCTTGACAAAGCCTTTGAGCAGGGGGTTGGACTGGATGACCTCCTGAGGTCCCTTCCAACCCTGATATTATATGATTCTATGATTCCTAAACACAGAGCGATGTTCGCGACCTTCGCTGAGTGCTGACCACGTTCCCTCTAATTTTTCCCACCCATGTGCGGAATTAATTTTGTTATGTGCACCGATACATAATCACCCCCATATTGGTACTCATAACAAAATTCATGTGGTGGGGTTGGGGCCGAGGGGTTCGGCGTGTGGGAGGGGCTCAGGGCTGGGGCCGAGGGTAGGGTGCGGGGGGCGTGAGGGCTCTGGCTGGGGGTGTGGGCTGTGGTGTGCGGCCGTGGATGAGGGTTTTGGGGTGCAGGCTGCCCCAGGGCTATGGTGGGGAGAGAGGACTCCTTCCAGCTCTCTCTCTCCTCAGCAGCACCTAGGCTGGGCAAGGAGAGGCGCCTCTTCCCACCACGGCAGCTCTGGGGTTGGGGCCACAGGATAGGTACCCCGGCCCCGGTAGGGCCAGGCCAAGGCTTGGAGAGGGGTGCCGCAGCAGGTCCGGGCCGCAGCAGAGTTGGGGCTAGGGGAGGGATGCCCCGTCCGTGGTAGGTCCACGAGTGGGTTCCCTGAGCGCCTGCACGGCACTGAATAGGCTGCTGTGTGGCCACGCAGCTTACAGGGAACTTAGGCGCTGACCCTTGCCAGTGCTATGTATCCTGTGTCTCCACGTTAGCCATGATCTTTCACCCCCTGTGGTGCCCCCAACACCCCATAACCTCTGATTCTCCTATCCCCATCCATCCACCCTTGCTCCATATCCCCTGAACCCACCTTCAGCTGTCATCTTTGACCCCACACTGCCCCCCATGACCCTGGGACCTCCTGTTTCATGGGTGATAGAACCCCACTGACCCCTTTTTGTGCCCCACACCCCATAGGTTCCAAGTCCCATTCCATGCCCCCGTAGTCTTTTATCTCTGCAGTGAACTCTATGTTTGTGCTCCCTTCTTGACCCCCACTTGTCCCTCTGTTCCTAGCCCACCCCCACCCCCCGTAACCCTGCGCTCTATTCCCTGAACCTCTATAGTGCTTACACCCCCCAGCCTCTGGCCTGTTTTGCCTGCTTACTAGGTGTACCTCCAAGATCCCTTCCCCAGAGCCTGCTGGAGCTCACTGCTCCCCCACAGCCCCCCGTAACTGCCTGCCCTGCACTCCCTAGGGCCGTGGAGAGGAGCAGTCGCTGCAGCTGAACCTGGGGGACCTGGACCTCACCTCCGATGAGTTCATCCTGGACGAAGTGGACAGTAAGTGCGGGGGGGCCTTACCCCTACACAGCAACCAATGGGGGGCAGACAGTGATCTGGAAAAGTGGGGGAGGGCTGTGGGATGGGGGAGACCAGGAGTAGTTTGGGTGGATGGAGGGAGGTGGGGGAGCACTGTGGGGGGTGGGAATGCAGGGAGGTGGGGGTACTGTGGGGAGGTGGGTTTGGGGGACGACTGTTATTGGGTACTGACCCAGTCTCCCCTCCCTCAGTTCACATCCAAGCCAACCTGGAGGACTCCCTGGTTCAGGAGGCGCTGAAGACGGTAAGTTGCCCCCCTCCTTCCTCTCCTGGGGCAGGGGCCCAGCTGAACCCCCCCAGCCCAGGTGACTCTCCCCTCTCTCCCCAGGGCGTGGATCTGCGGCAGTACTCCAAGCAGGTGGAACTGGAGCTGCAGCACATTGAGCACGCCTCCATCAGGGACTGTATCCTGCCCCATGGAGTCCCCCCTAGGGGCCCACTCTCCGGGCACAGTGTGGGTGGGGGCCGATGGGGGGAGGGGCCCGGAGGAGGTCTCCGTGTCAGGGGGAGGTCCTTGCACCCTGGCTGAACCGCTTTATATCCTGGGGTGTCTCCCTCCACACCAGCAGAGAGGGGTGTTAAGGGGCAAACCCTTCCCTAGGAGAAAGAGGAAAATGGCCCCTACCCAGGGCCTCTCACGTGCATTCCCCCCGCTGCCTGGCTGGCTGGGCCCCCCGTCCCCCCTGCCTATTTCCTTAGCAGCCTGCCTGCCCTACAGACATCAAGGAGAGCAAGAACATCACCTCCCTGCACAACCAGATCACCGCCTGTGACGCCATCCTGGAGGTGAGCCCCTGACCTCCCTGGGAAACCCCCAGCCCCTGGGGCGCCACCCTCCAGCCCCCCACCCGTAGGTCCCTGCCTGTGTTAACATCCTGGAGGTGAGACCTGGAACCCCATGGGAAACCCCCACAACCTCTTGATGCCCCCAAACTCTCCCCACTCCGCAGAACACTGTCTGCAGCCCTGACCCCCAGCCCCAGCAGCCCTGCCTGGGGTGTCTCCCAGCCCCTGCACCTCCTTGCCAGGGAGGGGGGTGTCCATATCTCTGACTGTTCCCCTCCCCCCGCCCCCAGCGCATGGAGCAGATGCTGAGCTCCTTCCAGTGTGACCTGAGCAGCATCAGCTGCGAGATCCAGACGCTGCAGGAGCAGTCGGTGGCCATGAACCTGCGGCTCAAGAACCGCCAGGCCGTGCGCAGCCAGCTCAGCCAGCTGGTGGACGAGCTCGTGGTGCCAGCTGCTATGATCAGGTGGAGGGATGGGCTGGGGGTTGGCTGCTGCGGTCAGGTGTGGGCTGGGAGGTGTGGGGAGGGCACTGTGGGGGGACAGGTTGCAGGGAGATGGGGGAAGGTGCTGGTGGGTAGGGGGGCTTGGGGTGCTGGCCACCACCTCTGGGGGGGGACTGTCTCCTGGGCTGGATGCACAGGCTGTGAGGTGTGACCCTGGGATGCCTTTGTCCCTGTCCCGTCCCCCCAGCACCATCCTGGAGGCCCCGGTGACCGAGCAGGACTTCCTGGAGCAGCTGCATGAGCTGAACAACAAGATGAACTACGTGAAGGAGCAGGCCTTCCGCGAGACCATGGCCTGCACCGACGTGCACCACGTGCTGGACCGGCTGAAGGTCAAGGTGAGCCTTGCCCCAGGAGACCAAGCTCAGCCCCTCCCCCAGAGCTGGTCACACGGGTGTCGCAGGATGGAGGTGCGGGGGGTGTGGAGCTGAGGGGGGTGGGGAGGCACTGGGAGGAAGGGGAGGGTGTCCGTGTGGGCTCAGCCTGCGCTGTGGTCCATGATCTGCTCCCCCTCAACCCCCTGCAGGCTGTGACCAAGATCCGGGAGTTCGTCCTACAGAAAGTCTACTCCTTCCGCAAACCCATGACCAACTACCAGATCCCCCAGAATGCCCTGCTCAAGTACAGGTCAGCCATGGGTTGGGGGTGGGGGTGTTAAACGGGAATCTCCCAGAATGCTGTGCTCCAGTACAGGTCAGCCATGGGTGGGGGTGGGGGTGTTAAACGGGAATCTCCTAGAATGTCCTGCTCCAGTACAGGTCTACCCATGGGAGTGGGGACTGGAGAGTACGGGGATCTCCCAGAATTCCCTGCTCCGCTACAAGTTAGCCAGCGGGCAGCTGGGGCTATGGAGCTCTCCCAGAATGCCCTGCACTAGTGGCGGGCAGTTCCCCAGGCTGACGCCCCTTGGCAGGTTCTTCTACCAGTTCCTGCTAGGGAACGAGCGGTCGGTGGCGCAGGAGCTGCGGGAGCAGTACGTGGAGACCATGAGCAAGATCTATCTGTCCTACTTCAAATCCTACACCAGCCGCCTCATGAAGATCCAGGTGAGGGGAGCCCGGGGAGAGTGGGGCAGCCCTCGGGGTGGTGGTGCAGGGAGCCCCATGGGGCAGGCGTGTGGGGGTGGGGATTCCCACACACCGTGCCCTGGTTCCCCCCCATGTGAATGACGGGGTGGGGATGGGGGAACCCACCCTAACCCCCGCCGTCTGTCCTGCAGTACTGGGGGGAGGGGCTGAGGACCCCACACTGACCCCCGCCGCGTCGGTCTGTCTGTCCTGCAGTACGAGGAGGTGGCGGAGAAGGACGACCTGATGGGAGTGGAGGACACGGCCAAGAAAGATATCCTGGCTCCCTGTGCCTGGACAACCGCATTCCCCAGCACCCTGCAGGGCAGGGAAAGGGTGTGGGGCTGTGGGGTGAGGGGGCTGGCTGGGAAGGCAACGGGGGGCGGGGGGGGGGGTTGGCCGGGCCACATCTCCCGCTCTTTCCCTTGACACCCTCCGCCACGGTTTTTCTCAAAGCCATCGCTGAAGAACCGCAACACAATCTTCACGCTGGGGAACCGGGGCAGTGTGATCGGGGGGGCCGAGCTGGAGGGGCCCATCATTGTGCCTCACGCCGCCCAGAAGAGCGATGTCCGCGTGAGCAAGTGGGGTCCTGGGGGCTGAGACCCTGGCTGGGGTCAGGCTGTGGGAGTGGGGAAGGAGATGGGGAGGTGGGGGACAGGAGGCTTGGCCTGGCTGGGGTGGAGGAGAGGGAGGCTGTGACCTCTTAGGGCCAGTGGATCAGGCGGGTCACTGGGGAAGCAGGTTGGGTGGGGGGCTGGGTGTGTGTCCCTCCCCCCCCAACGGCAGTACCCCTTCGAGTTGCTGTTCGCCTGCCAGAGGGGTTGAGGGGGGCTGTGTCCTCCCCCTGAGCGAACACCCTCCCCCCCCGGCAGTACCCCTTCGAGTCGCTCTTCCGCAGCCAGCACTACGCTCTGCTGGACAACAGCTGCCGCGAGTATCTCTTCCTCTGCGACTTCTTCCTGGTGACGGGGCCCAGCGCCCAGGAGCTCTTCAACGCCGTCATGGGCAAGACGCTGGCCATGTTCCTGGTGAGCCTGGGGAGGGTGGGGTGGCTCGGTGGGGGGCGATGCTGGGGTGTTGCTGCAGGGAGTGGGCGGGAGATGGCGGCTGTTGGGGGCTCTCAGCCCCTTTGACCCCGTGTCTGTGCCCCCCAGAAACACATGGACGCGTACGTGTGTGACTGCTACGACAGCATTGCCATCTTCCTCTGCATCCACATCGTCCTGCGCTTCCGAGCCATCACGGCCAAGCGCAACGTCCCCGCCATCGACAAGTGAGTGTGGGCCCGCCCTGCTCTGCCGCCGGGTGAGAGCCCCGGGGTCCTGGCTCCCAGCCCCCTGCTCTGACCCACTGCACCCCACTACCTGCTCGGAGCTGGGAGAGAGCCCCGGGGTCCTGGATCCCAGCCCCCTGCTCTGACCCACTGCACTCCACTACCCGCTCGGAGCTGGGAGAGAGCCCCGGGGTCCTGGCTCCCAGCCCCCTGCTCTGACCCGCTGCACCCCACTACCTGCTCGGAGCTGGGAGAGAGCCCTAGAGTCCTGGTTCCCAGCTCCCCCGCTCTACACCACTAGACCTCACTCCCTTCCCAGAGCTGGGGATAGAACCCAGGAGTCCCGGGTCCCAGCCCCCTGCTCTGACCGCTGGGCCCCACTGCCCACACGGTGCCGGGAGAGAGCCCTGGGGTCCTGGCTCCCAGCCCCCTGCTCTGACCTGCTGCACCCCACTACCCGCTCGGAGCTGGGAGAGAGCCCTAGAGTCCTGGTTCCCAGCTCCCCCTCTCTATACCACTAGACCTCACTCCCTTCCCAGAGCTGGGAATAGAACCCAGGAGTCCCGGGTCCCAGCTCCCTGCTTTGACCGCTGGGCCCCACTGCCCACTCAGAGCCAGGAGAGAACCCAGGCGAGCCGCTCCCCCTCCAGGTACTGGGACACGCTGCTGGAGATCCTGTGGCCGCGGTTCGAGTACATCCTGGAGCTGAACATCCAGAGCATCCAGAACACAGACCCCCAGAAACTGGGCTTCCTGGACACACGCCCCCACTACGTAGGGGGGATGGGCACGGGGTGGGGGGGTCCGTGCAGGGAGGAGGGGTGGTGGGGATGGGGAGCTCACCCTGGGAACAGTGGGTAGTGTTGATGGGAGGGGCTTGAGGGGGCTTTGCAGGGTGTGGGGAGTTAGTGGGCGCTCATATGGGGCGAGGGGGGCTAGGGCTGTCGGGGAAGTGGGGGGACTGGCCTAGGGCAGGGTGAGTAGTTTGCAGGGGGTTGGGGTGTCGGGTGGAGATCAGGGAACGCCGGGGGAGGAGCGTCTGGGGGTCCCTGGGAACCCTGCTGTGCCCTCAGGCCCCTGTGTCCCCCCAGATCACGCGGCGCTATGCGGAGTTCTCCTCTGCCATTGTCAGCATCAACCAGACCTTCCCCAACGAGCGAACCCACACACTGCTGGGGCAGTTGCAGGTACGGAGGGCCCTGCCCTGCTGGGGGCGGGCTGCAGGTCTGGGAGGGAGACACAGCACAGTGGGGGCGCAGTGGATACCAGGGTGGGCCCTGTGCTGCCAGAGAGCTATGGGTACCATGGGGAGGGAGATACAGCCCAGGAGAACCAGGAGTCCTGCGGCCGGGGGGAAGCTGGAGTCCCTCGGGCCCATGGTGGTGGGGCCCACCCAGCCAGGGGACCCAGGAGTCCTGGGGTCCCTTGGGCACTGGGGTCACTGGCTCGGCCCCTCAGCCCCCGCTCTGCCCCAGGTGGAGGTGGAGAACTTCGTGCTGCGGGTGGCGGCTGAGTTCTCATCGCGCAAGGAGCAGCTCATCTTCCTCATCAACAACTACGACATGATGCTGAGCGTCCTCATGGTAACAGCCCCCTATGTGCTCCCCCAAGAGCCAGCCTGTACCCCCTGCCCTGGGGAACCGGCGCCCCCTAGAGGAGACAGGCCCCGCGTCCCATTCCCCACCCCTCTGAGCCTGCCAGTCCCTGCCCTGGGGCTGGATGGGAGCTGACGCCCCCAGAGGGGAAAGTCCCTGTGTCCCATTCTCTGCCCCCCTGAGCCTGCCAGTCTGTGCCCTTGGGCCGGATGGGAGCCGGTGCCCCCTAGAGGGGACAGACTCCATGTCCCATTCGAACCTCCCCCAGCCATTTATCCCCCTGCCCTGGGGCCAGCTCAGGGCCAGCGCCCCATAGAGGGGAGAGGCCCCGTGTCCCTTTCCCTGCCTCCCCCCCATCGAGCCAGGCAGCCCCCCCACCTTGGTGCTGATGGCCCTGCGGTGACAGGTCACACACGCCCCCGCTTGGTGCTGACTGCCCTGGGGTGACAGGTCACACCCTCTACCCTGTTCCCTGCCGCCCCCCCCACCCCGGCTTGGTGCTGACGGCCCTGGAGTGACAGGTCACACCCCCTGCCCCATTCCCTCCCCAGGAGCGGGCAGTGGAGGAAAGCAAGGAGGTGGAGGGCTTCCAGCAGCTGCTTTCAGCCCGGTCCCAGGTGAGTTCCCACGCGCCATGCAACTAGGGCCAGAGCGTGGGCTGTGGGTCCAGGCAGGGGGCACTGACCTGGGGGGTGGGGATCTGGAACAGACGGGGGTGGAGGGCAACGGGGGGGCTCTGGAACAGACAAGGGGCACGGTGAGGAATCCGCTGAGCCCGAGCTCCGTCCTGGGGTCACGATTGTCCCTTCTGGCCTTGGAATCGAAGAATGCGTCATGTGGCCTTTTGGGGGGGAGGGGGTGGAGTGGGTGTGGGGGAAGGGGTCTAACCACCTGGTGCTACCCTAAGGCCCCCCCCATGGGGTCTTCCCACCCAGCGGAAACCTTCCTAGGGAGCCCTGATCCCGGCCTGGGACCCTGGGGTAGCAGATGAGTGGGGGGGGCAAGGTGCTGTGCTGGGCGTAGGGGGCAGTGCAGGGGTGGGAGGATGGGGGGGCAGGGCTGATGCTGGGATGGGGGTGGGAGTGTGGGGAGGGTGAGGGGGCAGTGCCGGCGCTGACTCTCTCCCTTCCTCCCCCCAGGAGTTCATCGAGGAGATCCTGTCGCCCCCGTTTGGGGGGATGATCGCCTTCGTCAAGGAGTCGGAGTCACTCATTGAGAAGGGGCAGCTCGACCGGCTGCGTGGGGAGGAGGGTGAGACAAAGGGACCCCCCTGCCCCCTACATGACGAGGGTGACAGACAGGGACCCCGTTCCTACCCCCGTGTCTCCACCCCCCCACTGGCTACAGCAGGAGGGGAGCTGCAAGGGTCCCTCAGCTGACAGTGTGAGCCTGTCCCTGGTGCTGGGTTCTCTATAATTGGGTTCCCCAGACTGGGGGGTGGTTCTAGGCTCCGCCCCCACCCCGGTGGCGCTGACCCCCCCCGTCTCTCCCCAGCCCGGGTGACCCAGCTGGTGCGCGGATTCTCTACCACGTGGAAGGCCTCGGTGGAATTGCTGAGCCAGGACGTCATGAGATCCTTCAGCAACTTCAAAAACGGGACCAGCATCATCCAGGTGAGACGGGCAGTGAATCACAGAGCCAGGAGGCTGGCAGGGACCCCCAGAGGCCACCGAGTCCAGCCCCCTGTGCTGAGGCCGGGCCAAGTAAAGCCAGCCTAGCACCGCCCGCCCTGGGGAGCTTGTCCAACCTGGCCTGAAAAACCTCCAGGGATGAGGATTCCCGGGTGTGGGGGCTGGCCTGGGGTCCCAGCCTCCCCCAGCGCCTGGTCCAGGGCTTTGCTGCCCGGGGAGTTAGAAAATGTTTCCTCATCTCCAGCCAGACTCACCCGTGCTGCAGAGTGAGCCCCTTGCTCTGTGTCCTGCCTCCTAGGGACCCCCATCCTTTCTAGAAGAGCCCGGGGCAGAGCTGAAGGCTGCTCTCAGCCCCACCTCAGGACTAAACGAGCCAGGTGTTTTTAACCTGATCTCACAGGTCTGCTTCCCTAAGCCTTTGTCACTTGTGGTGTTCTCCTCTGGCCTCTCCCATTTGTCCCCAGCTCTCTTAAACTGCGGGGCCCACAGCTGGACACACAGCTGGACACACACTCCAGCTCCGGCCGAGCGGGACAGTTGTCACACAACACCCCTGTTAACGCAGCCCAGCGTGACATCAGCCTTTTCCACAGCGGCATCACGGGGCTGGTTCACACTCTGTGTGATGCACTGTAACCCCAGCTCCTTCTCAGCGGTGCACTCCCCAGCCAGCTAGGCCCTAGACTGGAGCTGTGTGTTTCAGTTCTTCTGCCCCAGTAACTTACTTTGCACTTTATTGAATTCAGACCAGTTCTCCGCTGTGTCCGGGTTGTTTTGAAGTCTAACCCTGCCCTCCACAGTGCTGGCAACCCCCCCACCTCAGCCAGGGGTCAGCTGCAGATTTTATAAGCAGCGTCTCGGCTCCATTCTCTAAGCCATTAATAAAACTATTGACTAGGACAGGAGCCAGGACCGACCCCGGCAGCACCCTGAGATACGCCCTCCCAGTCTGACGGCACCTGCCAATACCTAGTGTGCGGACAGGCTCCCTGCTCTGTCACTTCATGTAGCCCCCACATCCCTTGTTTGCTGAGGAGACTGGCCTGGGGGGCTGTGGCTAAAGCCCAGCTTTCTCCCCGGACCCCTGGCAGAGACGGACGTGAGGGGGGCTGGGATGTTATTTAGAATCCTGTTACCCTGCATCTGCTCACCCAGTGAGGGGCTAATCACTTGGCCCAGCAGCTGTACGGGTATTGCCCTTACGTATGGGGGGGATGTCTGCCTGAGAGCCAGCTCCCGCCAGGTGGTGGGGGCTGGAGTGCAGGGGAGGAGGGGGCACCGAGGTCCGGCAGGTGTTAAGGAGGGGGGAGGTGCCACTGTCCGGCAGGGAGAGCCCTGGGGGGGGATGGACATGGGGGGGGGCGGACATGGGGGGGGCGGACATGGGGGGAGCTCTGACTCCCGCACTCTCTCTCCCCTGCAGGGGGCACTGACCCAGCTGATCCAGTACTATCACCGCTTCCACAAGGTGCTGGCACAGCCCCCCCTGCGCGCCCTGCCGGCCCGCGCCGAGCTCATCAACATCCACCACCTCATGGTGGAGCTGAAGAAACACAAGCCCAACTTCTAGGAGAGGGGAACCTGCACGAGCCCCCCTCCAACCCTGCCCCTGGCATGGGTGGATCGGCGCAGCCCCCTTCCCCGTGGGCCAGCCCCCTGCCCAATGCACTGTGGGGAGTGGAAGATTCTTTGCCCCATGGAGCCCTGCCCCATGCTGCTATAACCCCCTGGGACCAGTCCAACCCCAGCACTCCCCACCAACCTGTGGGGCCCCTATGGTTGGGGGGTGGCTCTAGGCTGCACCCCTCTCTGCCCTGCAGGGGCTCCCCACAAGGGAAGGGGAAGGTGAGGGACCTGCAGGTGGGTGTCGGGGGGGGCTCTCTTCTCCCCTCCAGATTGCTTGTGTGTGTGTATATCTGGCTTTGAACAGTGACAATAAACTCCCTGCTACTCACTAGCTTGTTTGGGACCCCTGGCACGTGATGGGGGAGGGGCAGAACAGCAGGGAGGACCCTCCCCCACCCTAGCACAGGGAGGGGCGATGGGGTGGGACTCAGGACCTGCGGCTGGTACCTGGCTCAGATACAGGTGCTCCAGCTGCCTAGACTCCCCCAGCTCAGACCAGTGTGTCCAGTTCATCCAGTACCTCCCCTCCCACTCCAGCCTGTAACCCCTCCCCAACCCAAGGGGGAGCCAGGACTCTTGGGTGCTCTCCCAGCTCTGGAAGGGGAGTAGGGTCTGGTGGGCTAGAGCAGGATGGGGCCTGGGAACCAGGACTCCTGGGTCCTCTCCCTAGCTCTGGGGGGGGGAGTGGGGGCTGGTTGGTTAGAGCAGTGGGGGCTGGGAGCCCAGTTCTGTGAAGATAGGGCCGAGGCTCCTCCACCTTCCCCCCCAAACCCCAAGAGACTCAGACGCTGATGCTTCAAAGACCCAAATTGCTTAATGAGCCACGAACAGCAGAACCACTGTGAAAAGCCCCCAAAGCGAATCCCCCCCCACAGCATGGGGGGAAGCAGCAGGCGTCCCTGTGCAGGGGGGACAAAGCAGAATCTAAGGGGTGCCCCTTAGGGGCAGGCGTCTGTCCTGGGAGCAGTACCCCATCCTTGGGGGGATGTTTCCAGCTTTTGGGGGGCCCTGCCTGGGCCCCCAGCCCTGCTGGCTCCAGCGGCTGTACACGGGGGCGCAGCAGCAAGGCGATCGCTGGGCTGAGTTCCATGGGGGGACGGGCCAGTTCTGGTCAGAGGGGCCCCCCTACTTCTGCTCCTTGGTGGGGGCATAGTACAGCTCCAGGGGCTTGGTGACCTTCCAGAACTTCTCGTTCACCAGCTCCAGGGTGAGGGAGCCATTCAGAGTCTGCGGGGAGATGGGGTTAGTGGGGGGGGGGGAAGAGCGCCCCCTGCTGCCCCCGCCCCCCACAGAACAGCCCCCTACTGCGGCAATGGGGCCAGTCCTGACTGCCAGGGGAGAGCACCCCCTGCTGCCCCCGCCCCCAAGTGCTTCAATGGGGCCAGCCCTGACTGCCAGGGGAGAGCGCCCCCTGCTGACCCCCGACCCGCAGCACAGGCCCCTAGCACTGCCCTAGGGCCAGCGTTGCCTCCCAGCCCCCGTACCGTGAAGGGCCCCCCGGAGGTGGTGATGTAGATCGTGTACTGCTTCTCGCTCACATCCTCCAGGCCGGGGGCCTCGGGGCCAGGGGCTGGCGCCTCCTCCAGTGCGATGCGCAGGGCCAAGTACTTGGAGAGGTGGTCCACCGTGGCATTAGCCGTCGTCTTTACGTACCTGCCGGGCACAGGGCAGGGTGAGGGGGACTGCCTGGACTGCGGGGGGGAAGTATGGGTGCTGGGGGGGGGGGGTATGAGTGCTGGGGGGACAGACACAGGGGCAGGTCACTTTGGAGGCTGCGCTTGGGAGAGGCGCAATGGGGCGGGAGCGGGCGGGCACATGTGACAATGGGGTGCTGGACTCTTGGGGTCCCCAGGCTCTCCCCTCTACTGCAGCTGGCTCAGGGGGGATCGTGGAATACAGGGGCCCCAGAGGCTGCTCTCACCTGGTCTGGGAGAACTCCCACTTCCTCCCAGCACGGGGAGCAGCCTGGGTTCTAGGAGGGGGACCCTGGGGCTCGGGGAATGGAGGGATGCTCAAGGGGCTGCTCTCACCTGGTCTGGGAGTATTCCCCCTTCTCCACCAGCACGGGGTGGGGGCGGAAGACGAGTTCGATCTCGCTGCTGCCCGGCTCGACGCCCGGCTCGGGGGTCCCGCAGCCCCCCCCGTCATGCGAGGTCTCAGGGTCGGGGTCGGGCTCAGGCCCCGAGTCGTCGGAGGCGCGCGAGCGCTTGCGGCTGGGGCCGGCCTCGGGGTGACTGGGGGCTGAGGCGTTGCTCAGGTGGGAGCGGCTGTCGCAGTTGTCCTCCCCCCCGCTGAACGTGGTGTTGTCGGACTCCTGGTGCAGCTTCCGCACCCGCTGCGCCCTGGGGTGGGGAGAAGCAGAGCGGGGTTATTGGGGGGAGGGGCAGCGGAGGGGGGTTATCTGGGGGAGGGGGAGCGGAGGGAGAGCGGCTGGAGGGGGGAAAACAGTAGGAAACTCCCTGCAAGACCTGTGGGAAATGCCAAACTGAGCCAATAGACGCAGCACTCGCTTTGGGCCGGACCCCTCAGCCGGCCCCAGCCCCCCAGAGCAGGGCGTTGAGAGCAGTGCTAACGGGTGGGATTTAGGGAGGGTGGGGAGGGTCCCGAGGGACGGGCGGGGGGGCAGGGGCACGGCTATAGCGACACCCTGGTTCCTCTGCACACAGAAACTGTGGTAAAAACCCAGGAAATTCCCTGCCAACAACAGTGTGAAATGCGGCCGTGATCCTGGGGAGACCCCTGCTCGCGCCTCCAGGACGCCTCGGTCCTGCCCCCCCACCTGTGCATGGCCTGCATGCGGAGCCCCTCCTCGATGCTGCTGCTGAGCGCCTGCTGGTTGTGGAGCCGGCTGAGCTTGGCCAGCACCCGGTCCTGGTGCGCCTCGTACTCATCCCGGCTCGGGTAGATCTTGGAGATGAGGGCGTCGAAGTTGGGGTCGGGACGGAGCGAGCGCTTGGAGACCAGCTTCTTCCGGCAGGTGGGGCACTCCTTGTTCCTGCACCGAGGGGGGGGTTATCCCGGGCATGGGCCCCCCCAACCCGCCTGGCCCTACCAGAGCCAACCCCACCCAATACACCCCCAGCCATCCCTTCCCCGTCTGCTCCCCACAGCCACCCTCCACCCGATGCACCCCTCAGCAACGCCCTGATCCACCCGGCCCTTCCTTGTCTGCCCTCCATAGCCACCCCCCACCCGATGCACCTTCCAGCGACACCCCCGGAGCCATCCCCCACCCAATATACCCCCAAGTGACCCCCAACCCACCCGGCCCTTCCCTGTCTGCCCCCTGCAGCCACCCCCAACCCGATGCGCCCTCCAGCAACCCCCCGCGGCAGCCACCCTCCACCCAATACACCCCTCAGTGACCCCCCGACCCACCCAGCCATTCCCCAGCCACCCCCACCCAATTTGCCCTCCAGCGACCCCCCACAACCCCAGGTCTTCTCTGCCCTGCTCCCAGGCGGCCCCATCCCTTCCCCAAGACTCCCCCTTCGCTTCCACCCCTCCCCGCGGCCCCCCGTACCCGCTGCGCAGGGCGGTGACGATGCAGTCGGAGCAGAAGCGGTGCAGACACTCCTTGGTGGTCATGGTGTTCTTCAGCATGTCCAGGCAGATGGGGCACATCAGCTCACTGTGCAGGCTGCGCGGGGACACCGCGATCTCCGTGCTGTCCATGATGGCCTCCTGCCGGGGGGGGGTGGGTGGGTGGGTGTCAGAGCCCAGGCACCCACAGACCAGCCGCCCGCCCCCCGCTTAGAGCCTGGTCTCCCCATGCCCCCCCCTTCCAGCCTAGTGCCCCCACAGCCACTTCCAGCCTGGTCTCCCCCAGCCCCACCTCCCACTTTGGTGTCCCCCCAAGCCCAGCCCTGTGTCCTCACCCCCCTACCCCACCAAATCAGACCAATGGGTCCATCCAACCCCCCCCTCCAAGCCTGTTATCCCCACCCCATCCCGTCCCCCAACCCAGTCGCCCCTCGCCTCTCTCCCCCCCACATGTCTCACCTGGGGGGTCCGGTGCAGCTCATACAGACTCAGCTCCCAGGTCTTGCTGGCGCTCTGAGCATTGGCCGGGGTCGCCATGGTGGTGGGGGCTGAGGGGAGGGGAGCTGGGGGGGAGACAGATTAATGGGGAGCAACCAAAGCTGGGGTTACCTAGGAAGCCCCCCACATACACCGAGCCCCCCAAGGGCTGCCCCTTGAGCCTCCCACTCTTCCCCCATATCCCAGCCCCCAGGGTCCCCCGAGCCAGAACTGCCCCGCCTCAAGTCACAGGGCTTCCCCCCCATTCCCAGCCCCCCCCCCAGGGTCCCACCAGCTGCAGGGTCCCCCCCATCCCCAGCCACCCAGGGTCCCCCCAGCTGCAGGGTCCCCCCATCCCCAGCCCCCCAGGGTCTCCCCAGCTGCAGGGTCCCCCCATCCCCAGCCCCCCAGGGTCCCCCCAGCTGCAGGGTCCCCCCCATCCCCAGCCGCAGGGTCCCCCCATCCCCAGCCCCCCAGGGTCCCCCCAGCTGCAGGGTCCCCCCATTCCCAGCCCCCCCCAGGGTCCCCCCAGCTGCAGGGTCCCCCCATTCCCAGCCCCCCCAGGGTCCCCCCAGCTGCAGGGTCCCCCCCATCCCCAGCCCCCCCAGGGTCCCCCCAGCTGCAGGGTCCCCCCCCATCCCCAGCCCCCCCAGGGTCCCCCCAGCTGCAGGGTCCCCCCCATCCCCAGCCCCCCAGGGTCCCCCCAGCTGCAGGCTCCCCCCCATCCCCAGCCCCCCAGGGACCCCCAGCTGCAGGGTCCCCCCATCCCCAGCCCCCCCCAGGGTCCCCCCAGCTGCAGGCTCCCCCCCCTTCCCAGCCCCCCAGGTTCCCCCCAGCTGCAGGGTCCCCACCCCCAGGCCCAGCCCCCCAGGGTCCCCCCAGCTGCAGGGTCCCCCCCAGGCCCAGCCCCCCAGGTTCCCCCCAGCTGCAGGGTCCCCCCCAGGCCCAGCCCCCCAGGGTCCCCCCAGCTGCAGGGTCCCCCCATTCCCCGCCCCCCCCGGGTCCCCCCAGCTGCAGGGTCCCCCCATTCCCAGCCCCCCCAGGGTCCCCCCAGCTGCAGGGTCCCCCCCATCCCCAGCCCCCCCAGGGTCCCCCCAGCTGCAGGGTCCCCCCCATCCCCAGCCCCCCCAGGGTCCCCCCAGCTGCAGGGTCCCCCCCATCCCCAGCCCCCCAGGGTCCCCCCAGCTGCAGGCTCCCCCCCATCCCCAGCCCCCCAGGGACCCCCAGCTGCAGGGTCCCCCCATCCCCAGCCCCCCCCAGGGTCCCCCCCAGCTGCAGGCTCCCCCCCCTTCCCAGCCCCCCCAGGTTCCCCCCAGCTGCAGGGTCCCCACCCCCAGGCCCAGCCCCCCAGGGTCCCCCCAGCTGCAGGGTCCCCCCCAGGCCCAGCCCCCCAGGTTCCCCCCAGCTGCAGGGTCCCCCCCAGGCCCAGCCCCCCCCCTCACCGACTCTCCGAGTCCGAGACACAAACAACGTTTTTTTCCTCCTTCACTTTCGGGGGGGCGGGGCCTCCCCTCCACCAGATACGTCACTTCCTCCCCTCCCTCCCCGTGACGTCAGGCACTCCCCCTGCCCCCGCCGGTGATGTCACCCGCCCAGCCACTCCCCCTCCCGAAGCGGAACGGGGCGGGCGGGGATCCCGGGGAATCCCCCCCAATGGGATCCCCACGGCCCCTCCCCCAGAGAGAGCCCCCAGACCCTCTGGAGAGACCCCCTAGACAGAGACCCCCCAGCCCCCCTTAATGGGACCCCCCCAAATCCCCTGGAGAGACCCCCGAGACAGAGACCCCCCAGCCCCCCTTAATGGGACCCCCCCCAAATCCCCTGGAGAGACCCCCGAGACAGAGACCCCCAGCCCCCCTTAATGGGACCCCCATGGTGCCTCCCCCAGAGAGTCCCCTGCCCCCCCTGGAGAGACCCCCCCAGCCCCCCAACAGACCTTCCCCAATGCCCCCTCCCCCAGCCCTTCCCACAGGGAGGTCCTGGCCCCAACAGAGACCCCCGGACCCCTTTCCGAAGGGGTTTAACCACCCCCGTCCCTCCTTTCCCCCCCAGAGAGAGAGACCCTGCCCCCCGCAGACCCCTCACAGCAGGCAGAGCCCCTGAGCCTTGCTCCCCAAGGGGCTTAACCCCCGAGACCGGGACCCCCAGCCCCCCAAGACAGAGACCCCCAGAGTCTATTTGCCATAGCTGCGGGACCCTCCCCACACACTATTCTCCCCATGTGTGATTTACCTGCCATTACCCCCCCCAACACCTCCATCAGGGCGACTCCAGAACTTGGGAGCTGAGGGGGCTGCAGGTCAGGAGGGGGGGGCACTGGCAGCGCTGGGGTTGGATTTGAAGGGCACTGGGCGGGGTTGGGGTGGGGGCTCAGGCGTGCAGATGGGGTGAAAGCGGGTGGGAGGGCTGCCTGCCAGTGCCCCCTTCCTGCCCCATGTCTCACTCTCTTTCTCTCCCCCAGCCTCCTGGCCTGACCCCCCGCCATTCACCCCCCTGGGGACAGGGGCTCGGTGTTTGCTGGGGGGAGCCGAGTCGGGATGCTGGGGGAGGAAAGGGGGTGGGGGTGGGGCAAGGCATGGTTAAGAAGGGGGGGTGGGCGGGGAGTGGTGGCTGCTCCGGGTGCCTCTGCTGGGCCTTTGAATAGGGCTGGGACCACACAGGCTGCACCCCTCCCCTCGCCCCCCGCCCATTGTGCCCAGTGAAAGGGCCCAGAGGATTATGGGGCGGGAGCGGGGGTGGGGGAGTTAGCTCGAGTGTTGGAGTTGGGAGGGCTCACACCAGACACAGGCAGAGCCCCCACCCCCCTCTCCTCACTGCCCCCGCACCCCAACCCAGGGTCCCCCCTCCCCTCCCCTCTGCCCCTTGGCTCTGCTGTCAGGCCGGCAAACCCTGGAAATGGCCCCTTAATACTTGGGGGGGGCATTGTACCCTAAAAGCTGAGTCACCTGCATGCCCCCCACCTGTCAGCCAATCAGGGAGTGTCGCCTTCACACCGTTGGCCAATCAGGTCATGCCAAATCCATATCTCCCCACCTCTTGTCCAACCAGAATGGGTGTGGGGCGGGAGCTGGCAAGCACATTCAACCAATCGGGTTTGTGACCTTCCCCAGTAGCCAATCAGAGGGCACTGTCTATATTCCCTGCCACCTGTCAACCAATCAGGTGGCATCATCTGTATTTGCACCCCCACCTGTTGGCCAATCAGTTTTCACATGGTGAAGGTGGGGACGGATCATCCCCAGGTTATGGGTTCTCCCCTCAGCCACCTGCCAAGGTTGGCCACTGGTCTCCAGAGATAATGAGATGGGGGGTCAAAGGGCAGAGGTCATAGGGGCTGAAAAGTTTGGGGTTGATGGATGAGGGAGGTTGGGAGAGGAGAGTCGCCCACCACGCTCCACCCACCCCCAGGCTAGCCAGTCCCTCCCCTGGGGCCGGATCAGAGACAGCGTCCCCTAGAGGGGACAGGCCTCATGCCCCATTCCCTACCCCCCTGAGCCAGCCAGTCCCCGCCCTGGGGCCGGATCGGAGCCAGCGCCCCCCTAGAGAGGAAAGGCCTCACGCCCCATTCCCCCAGGCTGTGTGGGGTGCTGTGGGGGTCATCCCCCCCGTCTTCGCCAGGTGTCGATAGGAAACCCCGGCTCACGACGTCCACACTCAATTCTTGGGCGCAGACACAAGAATTGCGTTTGGACAATCAGGAGCCGGCATTCAGTGCAGGGTGCTGACAGAGTCGGGGGCTGGGGGATATGTGGGGGCAGCCACGGTGCAGGGAGGGGTGCGAATGACAGCATGAGGGGGACAATTCACACACGTCACCTCCAATGAGCAGCGAGACCAACACAAGACGGCAACATGCTGATAAGCATTTGGGCTAGAACAGGTGTGGACTGGGGTTCAGATCAGTGTGAAGTCACTATGCAAACATGTCAGCTCACACGTGTCACATGACACGTCTGAACTGGGCTGGAAACCCAGGGACTTGCATATGGGTTAGCTGTCATGCAAACACATTAATTCAGACACGCTATACAATCATACATGTAATCACACAAGATCACACACATGCATCACACACCATACACAAGCATATATGTGAACACACACACAGTGCCTGATGCAAACATACATGAACCCACAATAAATGAGTCTGATACAAAAGTGAACTCTGTCATCAATAGAATTGTCTAAACATGTGAATCTACACGTGCAAACAGGGCAATCACCACATGTGAATCTGGTCATGTGACCTCATATACATGAGTGGCTACAAATGCACATAAACCCGCACACTCACATGTGTGACCCCTGGCATGAACATGTGTCCATTTGAACATGGCAGTCATGAGCTGTTACGCAAACAGGTGTTAACGCACAGCTATACATGTGAGCTGTCATACGTGTAAACTCAAACATAGGAACTGACACATGGGATCTGGTCCAAACATGTGGAATCATGGGTCACATGTATGAACTCTGATGCAAACATTTGTTAACTCACATACGTGCCCTCTGATACATCCATGAACAAAAAAACAAACGTGACCTTGTGTGGCACAGACATGAAGTAAAAAATAACCATGAACCATGATGTAAACACATGTGAGCTCAGCACCCACATGAATGTGCATACATAAGCACAAACACACATGAACTCAAACATGCTCTTACATGTAGGAGCTCTTCAAACATGTGAGCTCATGTATGTGAGTTCACATATGCATGTGATGTAAACTGAACACAGCTGAGCTCACAGACATATGAACAAGGCTAATTAACACGCACAAACTCACATACATCATCTGGCACAACTGTGAGCTGCCATGCAAAGCCACATGACCTCCGACACACCCGAATTCACGAGCAGCACAGGGTCTGACATGAGTGCACACGGAATTGCACAAGCGTCAATGTGTCTTCACAAGAACTCGAATGCAGACATGCATGAACTCACAAATAAATGTGATCCAACATTGTCTGATCAGAAATAAACATCAATTCATATGTTCTTGTAAACACATATGAGCTCACTATTAAACATGGCGTCTGCTTCACACGTGATCTACACGTGGCTTCACCCAAGTGTGAGCTGTGATGTCAGTACATGTGATCCCACATACATGATCCTCTACACACATGAAATTACAAGGAAGTAAAGGTGAAGGTGCACACGTGCATGCATACACACGGCAGACACATGCCCTCCTGAACTCAATGACCCTTGTGACCTGGGTCCCACATATGAACCCAGATATCTTGTGAGCACACGTGGATAATCCCAGGAATTCACATGTGTGTGACCTCAGGAACGCACCCATTACCTCCTAACACACACACACACACACACACACTCAGGCAATTAACGAAAGAAGGGAACTCACCCTGTAGACCCCGATCCCTGGCACCCAGACACAGGACATGGACTGAGGGGGGAGTGTCTGAGACAGCCCAGCCCGGAGTAGTCCCTCGGGATGGTCCCAGGACAGGGTGGTCCCCAGGGATTCAGTCCTCCGCCCACCGAGGGCTGAGAGGTCCCACGGAGGATTCCCCCGGATAATGCATGTCACATGCTAGCACCTAGGACACCTTACAAGCTACACACTGACATGCAGAACCCCTCCATCCCACATGCCTGACACACACTAACACACCTCCAGCAACATGCCAACACACAGACGCTGTAAATCCTACCCACTAGGGAGCAGTGCACGTCACAACCCTCACGCTACACGCACGGACACGGACACTGCAAAGCTCTCAGGGTGTGACTCCTACACAATGACACAGGCGTGTACACACGCTTGACCACAGGGGACGCCTTGCAGCCCTCCCGATAACGCAGAGGACACCCGAAATCCGGCATGCTAACGAACACGCGAGCGCACACCCAGACACACAGGGACCCCCACCAGCCCTCACACCACCCCAGACCCACGGACACGCGTGCTGGCAGCCGGAATGCGCAGCCACTCACACCCACGGGACGCCCAGCACACGCAGGCTCCCACGCGTTATCCCAGCCAGCCCGGCTGTCACATGCGTGACACGCGCGTTAACACGCGGGACCCCCCCCACGGGGGGGACTGACACAACCCCAGGAGCTAACAGAAGTGACAGCCCCTCCAGCCCCCCCCCCCCCCAGCAACTCCCGCCTAGAAACAGGTGGGGAGAGACGGCTGGACAGACCTCCCCCAGCCCCCCGACTCCCACCCCCCAGGAGCTGGGGGGTGTTTCCCCATCAGACACAAAGCGGAAGGTTTTGGAAAGTCCCGGGCTGTCCGGCTTCTCCATCTGTCCCAGGCCAGCCGTGGAGGGGTGGGGGGGTTGACACCAGTTCCCCGCATTGGGGTCAGTGTGTGCTGGGGGGGGCCCCAAACTCCACCTGTCGCCTTCCTAAATTCCCCCTCATGGGGCGGGAGAAAAGGGGTTAATTTCTGCTCCCCTTCCTGCCCCACAAATCCCTCCCGATCCAGCCCCCTATTCCTTCCCTCACTTCCCCGCTCACTACCCCCCATCCCTACCCCCCACCCTGACCACCCCCATCTCCCCCATCCTGTGTCCCAGCCGCCACACAACCTGCCCGCTCCCAGCCCCATTCCTGCCCCCCAAATCCCCCCCCAAACCCCTGCAGCTCCATTCCCGCTCCCAGCCCCAGTCCAGTCCCCTCCCCCCCCACAGCCCCAGACCTCCAGCCCCAAATCCCCCCTGGCACCCATCCTGCCCCCTCTGAATCCCCCAGCCCCTACCCACCGGCTCCCTCTCCCCTGGGGGCTCCGGCCGAGCCCCCACCCGGCTATGAGATGGGGGTGTCTGGTTTCCTCCCTCCTCCCCACAGCAGCTAAGAGGGGGGGCTGCCCCCAATCTCTCCCTTCCCCCATTCCCCATGGGGGGCGGAAGGATCCCCCCACCCCGAACCCCGGTCCTGGGCTCTGTGCGCCGGCTCCGTCCCGGGTGTGTGAGCTGGGGCAGGCTCCGGCCGGACCCCCCCCCTCCGCAGCCCCCCCGAAGGGGCCGGGCAGCTGGGCCACAATAGGCGGCAGGAGGAGGGGGCGGGGGACCCTCCGGCCGGCTGAATGGGCTCGGGGGAAGCTGCCTGAATGGGGATGGGTCCGCCCCCTCCCCTATGGGGCACGGTGTGTGTCCCCCGCCGCCCCTCGGCCGGGCAGCCACCCAGGGCGGTGGGGAGGGGGCTTAGACCACCCCAGAGGGCCAGAGACCCCCAGATCCCAGTACACTTGGGGGGCATGGCGAGGGGCTCAGACCACCCCAGACGGGCAAAGACCCCCAGCTCACTTGGGGGGCAGGGCGAGGGGCTCAGCCCCCCATATTAGGGCTCAGACGGGGGAAGAAGGGAGAAGGGCTCAGACCCCCAAAGGGCCCCCCCATCCTGGCTCTGACACATGAGAGTCCCTCCCTCCCCTCTGCCCCCTTTGTGCGCGGCTCCTCCGCCCCCGGCCGTTGCCCTGAGAGATGGGGCTGTGAATGGGGAGGCATCTCCCCCCAGCGACCCCCCCGCCCGCCGCGCCGGGACAAGGGGGCGGCGGCTTCAAAGAGGAGGGAAGCGTGTGGGATGGACAGAGCCCCTTCCCTCCCCACAGCCAGCCCCCTAATCCCCCTGACTCTCCTCCCCACAGCCAGCCCCCTAATCCCCCTGACTCTCCTCCCCACACCCCCTCCCCTCTCCCCAAAGCCAGCCCCCCAATCCTCCTGCCCCTCCTCCCCACACCCCCTCCCCTCTCCCCACACCCAGCCCGCAATCTCCATGCCCCTCTTCCCCACAGCCCCCTAATCCACTCTTCCCAGAGCCCCCCTCACTCCCTGCCTCCACCTCCCCACAGTCCTCTAATCCCACAGCCCCCTCCCCAATATCCCCACTCCTCCCCTCCCCCAGCTCTTATACCCCCAGGCCCCGAATCCCTGCCCACCACCTGTCCCAGTCCCTCCCCTTTTCCCCAGCCCCAGGGTCCCCGCACCCCCCGCGGCTGCAAACACTCATTAATGCAGCCCCACACGCAGCCTCCTCCAGGGATTTGTCGCTGGGTTACAGAGGAGAAACTGAGGCACGAAGAGAGGAACGGAGTGCACAGAGCCAGGGGGTGAACCTAGGAGTCCGGGCTCCCAACGCCCCCTGCTTGCTCTAATCCACTAGACCCCCCTCCTTTCCCAGAACCAGTTGTAGAACCCAGGGAGCATCAGGGAAGAAAACAATGGGAGACGGAATCAGCCTGGTACAATCAGTGTTTTATTTTATAACCCCTCAAACTCAGGTCTGCTCCCCAGATCCTGCAGGGCTGGGGTCTTCCGGGGGGCAGCTCACGGGGGCACTTGGCAATTGCTGCGTCCCACAGTGGTGGGCGTGTGTCCAGAGGCTGGGGGCAGATCCATCAGAGAAAGAGACCCCCTGCAACAGAGAGAAAAATGAGGGAGCCCCGATGGAGGAGGGAGCCCCCAACTGTTTCCCCCCTCTCCCTCGTCTCTCTCTTCCTCCAGCTTTCCCCCCACCCATGGCCCTACTCCCAAGCACCCTGTATCACTGCCCCTCCCCTCATCTCTGTCTCTCACCCCATCCTCCCATCCCTCCTGGTTGGTCTCTACCCCACGAACCCCTACTCCCCTCCCAGAGCCGAGATCGAACCCAGGAGTCCTGGCTCCCAGCCCCCCATGCTCTAACCCATTAGACCCCACTCCCCTGCTCTCCTGGAGCTGGGCTAGAACCCAGAAGTCCTGGCTCCCAGGCCTCCCCCGCCCTGCCGCCGCCCCGCCCCGCCCTATACCTGTCACCTCCACACTGGCCCCTGTTATGTAACGACTCTCCTCTGAGGCCAGGAAAGCGCATACGTCAGCAACCTCTGGGGGCGGAAGGGGGGGGTCAGTAACAGCCACACGTGTGGGGTCCACAGCCCCTTCCCTCGTGGGGAGCGTTCCGTACAACACCGCAAATCAGTGTGCACAGCCCCGACCCCCCAATACCCCAATCTATACATGCACCCCCCAGAACTGTGCCCAACACCCCTCCTCCCCACGCCTGACAGATCCAGCCCCACCTGCACAGGGCACCCTGAGTCAGGGGGTCTCACCTTTGGGGTCCCCGAGTCGTCCCAACGGCACCATCCCTGCAAACTGAGCAGCGGGAGGGGAGGGGTCAGAGATGGCTGCTGAGCATGGAGCCCCCCTGCACCCCATGGGAAAGGGGGGAACTAGGGGGCAAGGCACGGATCTGCAGGGGAAGGAGAGGTGTTGCAGGGGGGAGGGGGGAATAAGGGGTTATGGGCTGGGTGCTTCAGGGGATATAGTGCACACCCCCCACCCCCCGTGCACCACTTAGATGAAGCTCACAGCCCCAAATAGTCCCATCCAGGGCACTGCTCCGAGGAAGCTCACAGCCCCAATATCCCCCATCCCCTAGGTTGTGGAACAATGGGGGGTTCTGGGCAGGAATAAGGGGTGCAGAGGGATTGTGGGGCTCAGTGGGGAGGAGGGCACTGGGGGAGGTATGAGACAGAGGAGGTTGTGGGGGGCAGGGTGACGGGGGAATATGGGGCAGGTTCTTCAGAGGGAAAGGTGGGCTGGGCATGTGGTTAACGGGGTAGAGGGGGACTATGGGGCAGAGAGGGATTGTGGGGCTCAGGATGATACAGGGCAGATTCTCTGAAGGGAGGGGGCGGGGGAGTCATGGGGCCCAGCCCCTCCGGTGTTACCTTCTGCAGCACTTTGGGAGGGACCTTGTCCGTCATGGGGGTGGCGATGAACCCGGGAAGCACCACATTACAGCGGATCCCGAACCTGGGGGAACCATGGGGGAGAGGGCAGCCCCCTGCCTGGTTACCACAGCTCCCCCTGGCCTGCTTCCCCCCAACAGCCAGATGCCCCCAACACCTCCACCCCAGCCTAAGCCCCAGCCCCCCATCTTCCCAGCACAGCCCCCCCATACCATCCCCCTGCCCTACAGCCTGCCACCCTCCCATGATTTGCCCTACTTTTCCCAGGCCTCCTCAGCCTGCTCCCCAGCTGCACCCACCAGCCTGTACCCACAGCCTGGCCTGCCCACCCTGCAGTCCTCCCCCCAAGTCTGCCCCCCTGCCCTACAGGTCCCCCGCAGCCTGCCCCCCTGCCCATTTGGACTGCCCAGCCCCACCTGGCCAACTCTTTGGCAGCGGTCTTGGTCAGCCCCTCCACACCGGCCTTGGACGCTGCGTAGCTCACCTGCCCCAGGTTCCCCACCTGTCAGGGAGAGGGACATGTGAGTACAGGACACTGCTCCGGGGAAGCTCACAGCCCCCATTATCTCTCCCCCAGGGCACTGCTCTGGAGAAGTTCAGAATCCCCATTATCACCCCCAGGGCACTGCTCCAAGGAAGCTGACAGCCCCCACTATCCCCCCCATGGCACTGCTCCAGGGAAGCTGACAGCCCCTATTATCCCCTGAGGAAGCTCACAGCTCTCACCTTGCCCACGATGCTGCCCATGTTGATGATGGACCCCCCTGGGGCTCCGCTCTCCACCAGCCCCCGCGCCACAGCCTGGGTGACCAGGAAGGTTCCCTGGGGAGAGGGGGGCCAAGTTAGCCGGGAGGGATCCCAGCTGGGGGGGCCCTGCCCTGCCCCCGTCCGGAGACCCCTGTACCTTGAGGTTGACTTGGAGCACCTTGTCGAATGCCGCCTCCGTCTGCTTGAGCAGGAACTCGTCCATGGTGATCCCGGCGCAGCTCACGCAGACCCGGGGTGGGGCGGAGAACTGGGCCTGAGGACAGCAGGGGTTCAGGGAGCCTGGGTTCTCCCGGAGGCCAGTGGGGGCTTGTGCTTAGAGTGGGGAGGGGCGGGATCAGAGGGCCTGGGTTCTTCTGGAGGCCAGTGGGGCCTAGTGGTTAGTGTGTGTGTGTGTGTGTGTGTTTGTGGGGGGGGGGTGTCAGGACACCTGGGTTCTCAGGGAGGCAGTGGGGCCCAGTGGTTAGAGTGGTGGGGTGGGAGCCAGGACTCCTGGGTTCCCTGGGAGGGGAGAGGAATCTACTGGTTACAATGGGGAGAACCCGGACTCCTGGGTTCTCTCCAGCCCTGTTACCTGGATCCGAGCCATGAGCTCCCCCACGCTCTGGGCGGAGCTGACGTCCACCCCGAATGCCTTGTGCTCCTGGCCGGGCTCCCCCCGTGGCAGCCCCCGCACTGTCTCCGCAGCCCCCACTTCATTCTGGTCAGCCACGGCCACCAGCGCCCCCTCCTCGGCCAGCCGGGCACAGACAGCACGGCCAATCCCGCTGCCCCCGCCTGCCGTGGGGGGAACCAGGGTCAGAGACGGGGTGGGGGGGGACACAGAACCCCTCCAGGGACCCCCAGAAACACCCCCCCACAGACAGTTATACCAATCTCCCTCCCCCGCCTGCCGTGGGGGGAACCAGGGTCAGAGACGGGGTGGCGGGGACCCAGGACCCCTCCAGGGACCCCCAGAAACACCCCCCCGCAGACAGTTATACCAATCTCCCTCCCCCGCCTGCTGTGGGGGGAACCAGGGTCAGAGACGGGGTGGGGGGGACCCAGAACCCCTCCAGGGACCCCCAGAAACACCCCCCCGCAGACAGTCATACCAATCTCCCTCCCCCGCCTGCCGTGGGGGGAACCAGGGTCAGAGACGGGGTGGGGGGGACCCAGGACCCCTCCAGGGACCCCCAGAAACACCCCCCAGCAGACAGTCATACCAATCTCCCTCCCCCGCCTGCCGTGGGGGGAACCAGGGTCAGAGACGGGGTGGGGGGGACCCAGGACCCCTCCAGGGACCCCCAGAAACACCCCCCAGCAGACAGTCATACCAATCTCCCTCCCCCGCCTGCTGTGGGGGGAACCAGGGTCAGAGACGGGGTGGGGGGGACCCAGAACCCCTCCAGGGACCCCCAGAAACACCCCCCCACAGACAGTTATACCAATCTCCCTCCCCCGCCTGCCGTGGGGGGGACCAGGGTCAGAGACGGGGTGGGGGGGACCCAGAACCCCTCCAGGGACCCCCAGAAACACCCCCCCACAGACAGTCATACCAATCTCCCGCCCCCGCCTGCCGTGGGGGGAACCAGAACCCCCCCCCCCCCGAACCTCCCCCAGCCGCAGGGAGGCCTCAAAATCCCCCAAATGCCCCCCCCGCCCAAATGCCGGATGGGGGAGGGGTGCCCCTGCCCCCCGGGACCCCGCCTCCGCCCCCCTCGTGTAGCCGGGGGGGGGCGGCTCCCCATGGGGGGGGGTTCAGGCCCCGCCCCCGAGCGCCCCCTGCTGGGGGCACCTGTCACCAGGGCCAGCGTGGAGCGGAGCCGCAGCGGGGCCGCCATGACAGTGGGCGGGGACCATAGAGCGGGCGCGGGGACGGGCCCCAGGGACGGCGGCGCTAGGCGGGAACTCTATGGTCAGAGTCCTCCCGGCCCAGGGGGCGGGACTCCTGGGTTCCCTCCCTGCTCGGGGGTTGGGAGCCGGGGCCAGATCCTGATGGAGCAGGCAGAGGCGGGTCACTCTGTGCCCCCTGCTTTCCATGGGGTACCGCCACCCCCCTCCTCCCTCACATACAGACTTCGCACCAACAGCGTCTCAGATTATTGTTTAATTCGTTAATTAATGACACAATTTTCGCTACAATCATCCACAAAATAGTCCTGCAAGGCCCCACCCTGCCCCCTCCTGGCCCCCAACCCACCCATACAAAAGCAAAATCATATACAAAAATACACCCCCCCCTTATAAAACCTTTCCTTCCCACCTGGGGAGTAATTGACCCCACAACCACCAGGCTCCAAAGTCACCCCCAATTAACAGTCCCTCCCCCAGGACATACCATTCAATAGGGACACCATCGAGCTGGGTGCTTGTGATTCACCCTCCAGCTCCGGACGCCTGGGTCCGCATGGCCCCCCTCGATCCTGCAGTTCGTGCTAATTCCTCCAGGTCCCGATGCCTGGGTCTGCATGCCAATCCTCCCCTCTCCTGGCAGCCCCAGATGACTGGGTCTGCTTGTCCCCTCCATCACCAAAGCCCCTGCACCCCAAAATCACCCCCAGTCCCCTCCAAAATAACCTCTGTCGGGAAACTGTCCCCTAGCAGTGTCTTGATTAGCCCCACTCTGTCCCCCTTGGTCCCCAGTGTGGTGGGGGGCTCAGGGCAGCTCCCCCATATGGAACTAGCCTGGATAGCTGCTCTGGTTTGGGGGCCACACAGGGTGGGTTGTGGGGGAGAATTCTGGGTAATTACCCCAATAAAACCTGGTCCAAGAAGCAAAGGATTCTGGGTAACCCCCCATGTAGCCCCCCACGTGGTCCAGAGGGCAGGGGCTTTTCTCCCCATCTTCTCCAAACCAACCCCTGATGTGGCCCAGAGGATTCACTTCCATAAATTCCCCCTTCCAAAGGAAGGGGCGGCCCAGCTGCCCCCCTAGGGGACATACAGGGCCGGGGAGGTGGGGAGGGACTTGGTTTTTGACCCTCCCAGAAAACAAATCAAACAGCATCACATTATCTCCCCCGCCCCAGGTTCGCACACTCCCTGTTCAGCTGATGCCCCTGGATGCCGGGGCCCATGAGATTCCCCCCACCCTGGTGTCTGGGCCATCCTCTGTCCCTGGCTGCTGGGGCTGTGCGGCTGACCCCCTCTCCCAAGCAGAGATGCCTGCGTCTACAGGGCACCTCATATCTCTGGAGTCTCTATGGTGCCTGCCCCAAGGTCTAACCCAGCCCCGGAGCCTGCACTGCGCCAGCCCCGCTACCGGGGTCCACGTCACCACCCAATCCCAGAGAGTGTCAGCACCTGGACACCAGTGTCCATGCCACCCTCTCCCCACAGCACGCACTGCAGCCTCCCTGCCCCCCAGAAACCCCCAGGGCTCACACAGCACCCCTGCCCTGGGGGGAAGCTCTGTGTGGACCCAGGCATCTGGGATGGGGGTCCACGTCCCCCCACCCTGGTCACCAGGATTCATGTGGCTTCCCCCCCACAGCCCACATAGCATCCCCCATCCTGGACACCAGGGTCCATGCAGAGCTGGCCCCCACTCCCCTCCCCACTGTGTCCCGGATGCCAGGGTCCACCACACCCCCTGCCCCTGGAGTCCACATGGAGTCCCATCCCGGACACCTGGGTCCACACACCACCGCCCCCCCCCAGGCGCCCCCCGCTGGGGCCTGCTACTCGTACTGCGCGATGAGCACCATCATGGCAACGCCGCAGACCAGACCCAGCACCTCCAGCAGGGACTGCAGGGGCGCTGCGTCCCGCAGCAGCTCCGGGATCACCGAGACAGTGCCCACGTAGATGAACCCGCCCGCCGTGAAGGGCAGGATCCAGGCTGTGGCCGCCTCCCCGATGCCCTCGGCCAGCAGTGAGCAGGCCGTGCCCGCCAGGGCGCCCAGCGCTGTCAGCAGCTGCAGCTTCATCGCCTGCGGGGGAGAGAGAGTCACAGACCGGGGGAAGCAGGCCCTGCTTTCCAGCGCCCCCAGCTTCCATGTCACTGTGTACATGGGGGTGGGGGGAAAAGAGCGTCACAGACTGAGGGGGTGGGGTAGGCCCTGCTTTCTAGCGCCCCCAGCTTCCATGTCACTGTGAACATGGGGGGGGCAGAGCCTGTGGGGGGAAAGAAAGTCACAGATGGGGGGAGCAGGCCCTGTTTTTCGGCGCCCCCAGCTGTCACAACCTCACTGTGTGCATGGGGGAGGGGGGGGAAGGGGAGAGAGAGGCAGAAAGGTCCAGGGAAGTCTGGGGAGGTGGGGGACCAGAGGTTAGACGTGGGGGGGCTGGCGCAGTAGGGAGGGACAGGGGGTGCTCTGAGGATATAGGCGGGGCCAGGGACCATGGGGGAGGGGGTCAGTGGAGGGCAATGGGCTTTGGTGGGACTGGGGGGGCAAGTGGGGGTTTGGGGCAGGGTCAGCAGAAGAATACAGGGGGGTGGGGTCAGGCCTTAGCAGGAGTCCCGGGGCAGGGGTGAGTAGGGGAATATAGGGGCGGGGTCAGGCAGCAGTGGGGGTCCCGGGGAGGAGTTAGCAAGGGGGCGGGGTCAGCAGAGATCCTGGGGCAGGGGCTGTACCTTGCGCTTGCTGCAGCCCGACTGGACGAGAATGGCGAAGTCGCCCACTTCGTGGGGCACCTCATGCAGCAGCACGGTGAGGGTGGTGACGGCCCCCACACCGGCCCCCGCCAGGAACGACGCCCCGATAGCCAGCCCGTCCGTGAAGTTGTGCGTCAGGTCAGCCGCCAGGTTCAGGTACCCCGAGACCTTCATTGCTGGGGGGAGGGAGACAAGAGTTGAAACACCTCCAACCTGATCACCTCCCCCCCGTATCCTTCCCCAGATGCTCTCTGTGCCATGGTCCCCCCCCACGGACCCAGCTTCCTCCCTCCAACCCCCCCCCTCCCGACAACTTACCAGATTCCTGAGTCCGCTCCTCTGACTCCTGGCCCCTCTTCTTGGGGGCTGCCTTGTCAGGGGCACGCACCTTGCCAGCCTTCCTCTCCTGGGGCCCGTTGTCCTCCTCACCAGAGCTGCTCTTCGCCTTGGTAGCTGCAGGTGGACCAGGAAGTAGGTGGGGGGGTCAGGGCTGACTGCTCTAGTTCCACCCCCAGGAGCCCGCCCAGGGACAGTGCAGGGAGAGGAGGAAGACTCTCACTACTGTGTGGGTCCAGGACCCCCCAGCACCCATCCCACTGATCCCTAGAGTCACTTGCAGACTCCCATCAGGGCCCTTGTATGGACACCCCCCCACACCTTCCCAAACCCACTCCAATCCATGGATTCCGAGGCCAGAAGGAACTGTCTGATCCCCTGTACAGCACAGGCCAGAGACCTGACCACAATAATCCCCAGAGCAAATCTCAGAGAGAACCAGCCAACCGTGAGTTAAACACAGCCAGGGTGGAGAATCTGCCAGGACCTAGGGAAATGGTTCCACTGGTTCATTCCCCTCCCTGTTAAAAACTCCCAGCCGGTGGATGGTGTTAGACCTTCCTGGGCTAGACCGGAGAGCCCGGCCGGAAATGTTCATCTCCTTCACGTCACCCCTTCACCGTCTCCTGATTCAGCGAAACAGATGGAGCTTCTGGACTCCAGGTTTTGCAGCCCTTTCACCGCTCTCATGGCTCTTCTCTGACCCCTCCCCAATGTATCCCCAGCCCACTGGAGTTGCGGGCTTCAGAACCGGACGTGGGATTCTAACAACAGGCACAAGCAGGGGCTGCTGGAGATGGGGGAGGGTGTTCCAGCTGGTCCGTACCATGGCTGTGTCACCGTGGCTCTACCCATGGGCAGGGGATCTGGGGGGGGGGGGCGTGGGGGGCTGGGACATGGGGGTCCTGTAGGGTACATACCATGGCTGTGCCCGCCGTGGCTGTGCCCGTGGCCGTGTCCCCCTTTCATGTGTCTCACAAACTTCTCCACCACCAGGAAGGCTACGATGCCAGCCAGCACCCAGAGCCCCACAGCCATCATCCGCTGGTGATCCTGCCCTGGGGGGCAGAGACAATGTGGGGCAGGCTGTGAAAGAGACTGCCAGCCCCCGCCTCCCCCCACCATGGTACAGCCCCCCTCCCAGGACCAGAGCCCCACTACTGTCACTTGCCAGGGATGCTGTCCTTGGGGGCGGGGGGGAAGAGTGCCAACCCACTAACCTGCTGTCCACTACACCTCCCCTATAGCCATTACCCCCATCCCCTGTCCTAGCCACAGACACGAGCCACTGCAGCTCTCCATAGAACCCCTAGCCCTTCTGGGCTCCCTTCATGCTGCCCCACACAAACCTCCAACCACAGCCCCCTTTCCCCAGTCTGTCCAGCTTTCCTTCCCCCACCCACTGCCCCCACTTTCCCCGGCCTCACCTTGGTGGGAGTGACCATGGCCAGGCGACACCGTGGGGGAGTGAGAATGGGCATGGCCGCCCTCCGCGTGGTGGGAATGGGGCACTGGGGAGGGAAAGGGGCAGAGATGAGTGACCAGACCCCCGAGAGGGGAGAGAGCCCATTCCCTGCCCCCTGAGCCAGATGGGCTGCACCACAGGCGCCTCCCAGAGAGGAATGTCCTGTATCCCATTCCCCGTCCCCGAGCCAGCCAGTCCCCCTGCCCCAGGCCGGATTGGAGCTGGGACCCTGAGAGGCGAGAGGCCCCTTGTCCCATTCCGTCTGTGTGCTGCTCACCCAGCGCGTGGGGGATGAGGTGCAGGAAGGCGTCCCCCAGGAGTCCCCCCGAGGCAAAGCTGAGCAGCAGCCTGAGCAGGGCCTGGTGCTGGGAAGTGTTTGACTCCACGGGGATGAGAAAGAGGATGAAGTAGGGGGCGGCACTGATCAGCAAGGTGGCTCCGATGGCCTGCAGAGGTTGGGGGAAGGGGGGAGGAGAGAGACTGTCAGGGGGTTACGCCGGTGCAAGCACGTGCAAGGCAGCACCTCCACGTTTGACACGGGAACTCACGTGTGTCCACAGCTTGATCAAGTCCTGCCTCTCCTTCCCAGGCAACTGCTGGTGGCTCGGGGACCCCTCAGCTGAGTGCGGAACACGGCCCTCCTCGGGCTGGTGGCTAAAGTCGGCCTGGCTGGGGCCGTGGAAGTCCTCATGTGAATGACCATGGCCGTGGAAGTCCTCGTGCGAGTGGCTGTGATGAGCATGGCTGTGGCCATGGTGCAGATCCTCGTGGCTGTGCCCAGCGTGGCTGTGCCCGTGGTGCAGATCCTCGTGGCTGTGCCCGGCGTGGCTGTGCCCGTGATGCAGATCCTCGTGGCTGTGCCCGGCGTGGCTGTGCCCGTGGTACAGATCCTCGTGGCTGTGCCCGGCGTGGCTGTGCCCGTGGTGCAGATCCTCATGCGAACAAGTGATCTGTATCAGCGCTGCACAGACCATCACGGTGGCGACTGGGCCACAGAGTCCCGCTCTGCCCTGCGTCCATCCAGGCAGCACCATCCTGCTGTCACGGCTGGAAAGCGGGAGTGGGAGCATGACTGTCCCCGTCACGCTCACATATCCCCTCAAGTCCCCGCTCCCTCAAGCGGAGGTAGAGGGGCCACAGAAACGTGGAAGAAACTCTAGAGAGGCCAGTGTAAAACCACCGAGGGACAGCAGGGTCTAGAGCCTGCTCGACACAACCACTCCCGTGACCGGAGCCGATCTAGCGCTGCAGGGCCACAGGGCTGGCGGCGGGCCCAGAGCGGCCCGGCGGGGACACGGGGCTCAGCGGCTCGGGGATCTCCCGGGCGCGGGGTGGCCCAGGGGCCCGGCGGGGACACGGGGCTCAGCGGCTCGGGGATCTCCCGGGCGTGGGGCGGGGCGGCCCAGGGGCCCGGCGGGGACACCGGGCTCAGCGGCTCGGGGATCTCCCGGGCGCGGGGCGGGGCGGCCCAGGGGCCCGGCGGGGACACGGGGCTCAGCGGCTCGGGGATCTCCCGGGCGCGGGGCGGCCCAGGGGCCCGGCGGGGACACGGGGCTCAGCGGCTCGGGGATCTCCCGGGCGCGGGGCGGCCCAGGGGCCCGGGGGGGACACGGGGCTCAGCGGCTCGGGGATCTCCCGGGCGCGGGGCGGGGCGGCCCAGGGGCCCGGCGGGGACACGGGGCTCAGCGGCTCGGGGATCTCCCGGGCGCGGGGCGGCCCAGGGGCCCGGCGGGGACACGGGGCTCAGCGGCTCGGGGATCTCCCGGGCGCGGGGCGGCCCAGGGGCCCGGCGGGGACACGGGGCTCAGCGGCTCGGGGATCTCCCGGGTGCGGGGCGGCCCAGGGGCCCGGCGGGGACACGGGGCTCAGCGGCTCGGGGATCTCCCGGGCGCGGGGCGGCCCAGGGGCCCGGCGGGGACACGGGGCTCAGCGGCTCGGGGATCTCCCGGGCGCGGGGCGGGGCGGCCCAGGGGCCCGGCGGGGACACGGGGCTCAGCGGCTCGGGGATCTCCCGGGCGCGGGGCGGCCCAGGGGCCCGGCGGGGACACGGGGCGCAGCGGCTCGGGGATCTCCCGGGCGCGGGGCGGCCCAGGGGCCCGGCGGGCACACGGGGCTCAGCGGCTCGGGGATCTCCCGGGCGCGGGGCGGCCCAGGGGCCCGGCGGGGACACGGGGCTCAGCGGCTCGGGGATCTCCCGGGCGCGGGGCGGCCCAGGGGCCCGGCGGGGACACGGGGCGCAGCGGCTCGGGGATCTGGGGGCGGGGCGGCCCAGGGGCCCGGCGTACCCCCCGTTTCACCGCCCGCCGCATCAGGCCTGGCCGTGCAAGGCCCCGCTGAGCGGGCGAACCCCGGGAAGGCCCCCGCGCCGGGCCCCGCTTTGCGCCCCCCCGGTATTTACAGCCCGGGGCGCCCCAGCGGCCCTTCTGGCCGCGCATCTCTATGGCCACTGTCCCTCCGAGCGGCCCCTCCAGCCCCCCAGGCCCGGCTCCGCCCGCCGCGCCCAGGGCCCCGCGGCCCCCAGCCGGGGCTGGTCCCGGGCCCCGCGGGGCCCCTCGAGCCCCCGACCCAAGGGGCGCTCTAGCCACCGACCCCTTCCTCTCTATGGCCCAGGGGCCCCGTCCTCCCAGCTCCCGAGCCCCAGGTCCACGCGGCCCCTCTAGCCCCCTCCCCCGTCTCTATGCCCCGGCGGGTCTCACCGTCACTGGGCTCCGTTAGCTCCGGCTCAGACCCGACGTGGCATCCAGGCTCCGCCCCCTACAAAATCTCGCGGGAACAATCGCCAGGCCCGTCCACCCCTTCCCTCGCGAGCCGGCCGTGCCCCTCACAAAGATGGCGGCCACCACAGATCGTCACATCGCCCCTCTTAAAGATGGAGGCCGCAGCAGGCCGCCAGTTTGCCCCTCACAAAGATGGTGACGGCGACGAGACGGATAATTACCATGGGGGCGCCATCTTTGTGCGGGGCGGGTTGAAGCCCGGCTAGCGGGCGCCATCTTTGTTTAGGGCGGAGCGCTTTCCCCCCCAGTGGTGTGGTAGCAACCAACGGGGACAGTTTAGAATGTTCTCCCCTCTCTATTGTAAGTGGGCTGGGGGGGAAGCCGATAGATCGGGCACAGTGACTGTTTGGAACAAATCCCGTCTCTATGGTTCACAGCGTTGCATGCCGGGAAGGCGGAGGGGGCGGGTTCTCGTGGATGGTCAATGGTGCATTGTGGGTTGGTTTATAGTCTCGCCACGGTGCATGATGGGCTGAACAAGCCCTCGCGCAGTGCATTATGGGCCGGGTTCCCCCTCCCGCGCGGTGCATTATGGGCCGGAATCCCCACTCCCCGCGCGGTGCATGCTGGGCCTGGCCGCGGTGCAATTTGGGCGGGGGAGTCCCCCGCGCGGGGTGTCCTGGGGCCGGCCGCGGTGCATGCTGGGCCGGGGAGGCCCCCGCGCGGGGCATGCTGGGTCGGCTGGGCCCGGCCGCGGTGCACTGTGGGTCCGCTCGGCTCCCGCAGGAGGCGGTGGCGGAGCCTGGATCAGGCCGGAGCCCGGGGGGGTCTGAGGCCCGGATCCCCCCGGCACGGAGCGGGGAGCCCCGGGATGGGAGACCGCGGCCGCGGTGAGCGGGGGGGGCCGAGACACCCCGCGGGGGGGCCGGGCTGTGACGTAACGGGGGCCCCGGCCCTGTCGTGGGGGGTGGCCCCAGGGTGGGGGGTGCCCCGGGCGGAGGCGAGGCTGCCCGCGAGCTGCCCGTCAGGCCAGGCGGGTGGGGGGGCCCAGGGTGGAAAACGGTGGGGTTGGGAGGTTGCACGGGGGGGGGCGCTGGGGAGGGAGACCCGGCGGTGGGGCCCAGGCAAGCCCTTCTCGGGGGTCCCCCCTCCAGCGCGGGGGTCCTGTGTCCCAGAGACCCCTGGCCGAGGCGGGGGGCTGCCCCTCTCCGTGGGATTCGGGGGAGACCTGTCCCCCCCAGAGCACGTAGCCCCCCGCGCTGGCAGGCCGAGAGCTGCCCAGGGATTGCAGGTGGAAGTGCGTGGGGGGGCCATTCCCAAAGTGCTGGGGGGGGCAGTTCTGGGGGCCACTCCTGACCCCCCTCCCTCCCCCAAGGTGCCTGTTGTGGGCGGGGTGATCATGTGCTCCCTGGGTTCTTGTGCAATAGCTGGGGGGGGGAAGTGCAGGCATCTGGGCAGAGGCTGACCTGCAGTAACCCCAGGGGGAGGTGCCATGCTGCTGGGGGCCCTGCCCTTGGTGCCCCATCTCCCCAGGGGTCGAGACACTGCGGGGGGAGGGTCCTGCCCTAGGTGCCCTGTCTCCCCAACTGGGTGCCGTGCTGCGGGGGGAAGTGTTATCCCAGCTGTCCCCCGTCTCCCTAAAGGGGGGGCACATCTCCCCAGCCAGGCGCTCGGGGTGCCACGCAGCTGGGGAGGGAAGGGGATGTCCTGGCTGTGCTGTCTCCCCAGCCGGGCACCAGAGGGTGCCATGCTGCTGGGGGGGGGTGTTGTCTCAGCTGTGCCCTGTCTCCCTGGGGGGGGGGGGGCACATCTCCCCAGCCGGATGCACAGGGGCGCCACATTGCCAGGGGGTGTGTACTGGTTGTGCCCCGTCTCCGCCCCGTCTCTCCAGCTAGGTACTGGGGGCTGCTGTGCTGATGAGTTAATCCCCTTCTTTCCCCCCAAGACTGCAGGAGCCCCGACAGTTCGTCTCTGAGCTCGTCACCCCCACCGGAGCTCTCGGCCCCACTTCACCCCTCCATGATCAGCTCGGCCATGACCTCCTCCATCAACTCGCCCGTCAGCAGTTTGGGCTCGCCCTTCCCTGTCATCAGCTCCTCCTTAGGCTCCCCAGGGCTCCCAGCCACGCCCTCCAGCGGCTATGGCCCCGTAAGCAGTCCCCAGGTAAGGGGGAGGGTGGCTCCTCCCCCAGGGTCAGAGGAGATCTGGTGGGGGCTGGGGAGCTGAGGGGTGCTGTGGTGGGATATTGAGGGGGGCTGGGGGCTTCCCCAAGGGGGCGCAGCACCATGGAGCCAAGCCCTGGGGAGAGTGTTGGGAGTTAGGGGGATGGTCTCCTTGGAGGCAGGGGAGTCAGGATCCAGTGTGGGTGAATGGACAGCCAGTGAGCTGGTAAGTGGATAAAATAGGGAAGGCGCCACAGGGGTAAGGGGAGGGAAAGGCTGAACCCTAGAGGTGACCAGGGCATGATCCTCTGGGGAGCTGATACCCATGAGGGGATGGGAGCTGAGGGGAGGGAGTGGGGCATGCTCCCTTCCCCCGCCTTCCCCCGGAGCACTGCAGGGTAGCCAGGTCATCTCCCATCTCTCTGCCCCTAGATTAACTCCACTGTGAACCTGTCGGGCATGCACTCAGTCAGCAGTTCGGAAGACGTCAAGCCCCCCCTGGGTGTGCGGGGTCTCCCGTGCCACCCCCACGGTGGCATGATGCCGGGCAAGCGCCTCTGTGCCATCTGTGGGGACAGATCATCAGGTACTGGGGGCCAGGGAGCCTGGGTTCTATCCTCAGTTGTGAAAGGGGAGTGGGGTCTAGTGGGCTAGAGCAGGGGGGGCTGGGAGTCAGAACTCCTGGGTTCTATCCCTGGCTCTGGGAAGGGAGTGGGTTACGGAGGGCTGGGGGCCCGGATGCCAGGGGTCTCCCTGACTCTCCCCCTCCTCTCAGGGAAGCACTATGGGGTGTACAGCTGTGAGGGCTGCAAGGGTTTCTTCAAGCGCACGATCCGCAAGGACCTGACCTACACGTGCCGGGATAACAAGGACTGCATCGTGGACAAGCGCCAGCGTAACCGTTGTCAGTACTGCCGCTACCAGAAATGCCTGGCCACAGGCATGAAGAGGGAAGGTACTGCCCACCTGGGGGGCGGGGCCCGCAGCATGGGGCGGGGCCATAGGGAGAGGGGGCGAGGCCGGTACCAGTACTGCGGCTACCAGAAATGCCTGATGGGAAGGTCCCCCTCTGGGAGATGTGGGGCAGCAGCGGGGGTGGGGAGGGTGTTGTTGGGGGGTGAGGGATTCTGTGCCGTGTCTGACCTGGTCTCTTCCCCCAGCAGTGCCGGAGGGGCGGCAGCAGGGGATGGGGAGGGCGTTGTCGGTGGGGGTTCTGTGCTGTGTCTGACCCGTCCCCGTCTCCCCCCAGTGGTGCAGGAGGGGTGGCAGCAGGGGATGGGGAGGGCGTTTTCGGTACGGGGAGGGTGTCTGTGCCGTGTCTGACCTGGTATCTCCCCAGCGGTGCAGGAGGAGCTGCAGCAGGGGATGGGGCGGATGTTGTCGGGCGGGGTCTGAGCCGTGTCTGACCCGTGTGTGTCCCCTGTCCCCCCCACCCAGCGGTGCAGGAGGAGCGGCAGCGGGGGAAGGAGAAGGATGGCGAGGGGGATTTCGCGGGCGGTGCGAACGAGGAGATGCCGGTGGAGAAGATCCTGGAGGCAGAGCTGGCCGTGGAGCAGAAATCGGACCAAAGTGTTGACGGCTCTGGCACCGGGGGCAGCTCGGTGAGCGGGGCAGGGGGGCGGAGCCGGGCCCTGGCAAGGGGCATGTCCAGGGAGGACAGGGGGCTCCAGAGGCATGGGGTTTCAGGTCTGGGGTGGGGGGGGAGGCAGGGGCTCTGGGGAAGGCTCTAGACTATTCTCAGTGGTAGAAGAGGACAGGACAAGGAGTAAGGACAGGACAAGGAGTAATGGTCTCAAGTTGCAATGGGGGAGGTTTAGGTTGGATATTAGGAAAAACTTTTTCACCAAGAGGGTGGTGAAACACTGGAATGCGTTACCTAGGGAGGTGGTAGAATCTCCTTCCTTAGAAGTTTTTAAGGTCAGGCTTGACAGAGCCTTGGCTGGGATGATTTAATTGGGGATTGGTCCTGCTTTGAGCAGGGGGTTGGACTCGATGACCTCCTGAGGTCCCTTCCCACCCGGATATTCTAAGATTCTATGATTCTAAGGGGGGGTCCTCGGGGTGGGGCTGGGTTTTGGGGGGGGGGGAGGGCAGGGGTCTCTGGGGGGGCAGGGAAGGGGGGAGGGAGAGCAGAGGCTGCGATGGGGGGGAGGAGGCTGCGTCTGACCCCCCACATCTCTGACCCTCCCCCTCCTCCCCCCCAGCCGAATGATCCGGTGACCAACATCTGCCAGGCGGCCGACAAGCAGCTCTTCACGCTGGTGGAGTGGGCCAAGCGCATCCCCCACTTCTCTGAGCTGCCTCTGGACGACCAGGTCATCCTGCTGCGGGCGGGTGAGTGAGTGACTTGGGGTGCGGGGGCGGGACATCCTGCTGCGGGCAGGTGAGTGACGGGGGGGTGGGCGGGAAGTCCTGCTGCTGGGGGGGGTGCCCTCAGGCAGAGGGTGGTGGAGTGAGACAAGGGGGCTTTAGTGCACACGGTTTCAGGCTGGACCCTAGAGAAGGAGGGGACCCCAAACTGTCCCCTCTGCCCTGTGGCTCCTGGGGACAGGGGTCCTGTTGAGGTGGGGTGACTGCCAGTGGAACTGGGTTGGCTTTGCTCTTAAGTCACGTGGCGGGTGGGGTGGATTCCCCTCACCCCTCACAAAGTGGGCAGTTCTGGGCACAAGCTGTGGGGAGGGCAGGGGATCGGGGTGGGGGGGCTCTGGGCACAAGCTGTGGGGAGGGCAGGGGTTCCGGGGGGTGGGGTGCAGGGGATCTGGGTCATCCCCGGTCTGGCTCTCAGCCACTCTCCCTGCACCCCAGGCTGGAACGAGCTGCTCATCGCGTCCTTCTCGCACCGCTCCATCTCGGTGAAGGACGGGATCCTGCTGGCCACGGGGCTGCATGTACATCGCAACAGCGCCCACAGCGCCGGCGTGGGGGCCATCTTCGACAGGTGGGGGGCAGGGGCCCAGGGGGCACAGCACTGGTAAGGGGGCTGCGCTTACCGGGGGGCACAGGGCTGCCAAGGAGGCTGTGGTTCTCATGGGGCACAGCAACAGGGTGGGGACAGGGTCTCCAGGGCGTAGTGTGGGGATTCAGGAGGGGTCAGGGGAGCCCGTGCTGAGCTCTCAGTGGCGGGGGCGTCCCTGTCCCAGTGCCCACTGATGTGTGCCGCTCCCCGCCAGGGTGCTGACTGAGCTGGTCTCCAAGATGCGGGACATGCGGATGGACAAGACGGAGCTCGGCTGCCTCCGGGCCATCATCCTCTTCAACCCGGGTAAGGGACCCCCCTGAGGACCTCCCCCAACCTCCCGGTGCTACCTCCCCCCCTCCAGCTTCTTCAGCCTGGGTAAGGGACCTCCCCAGAACCCCCCAATCCCCAGGGACTCCTCCCCCCATCATCCTCTACAACCCTGGTAAGGGACCCTTTGACCCCCCCTCGCCCCAGTTGTCCACCACCCTATCACCTTGGGGGCTGTTGACCCTGTGACCTTGCAGCCCCCCCGCCCTGGGGGTGTGGAGCTCTGGGGGAGGGGCAGGGAAGGCTGTGTAGGCGCTGACCCCAGGAGGGCTGACCCCCCACAGATGCCAAGGGGCTGTCGAACCCTGGGGAGGTGGAGCTGCTGCGGGAGAAGGTCTACGCCTCTCTGGAGTCCTACTGCAAACAGAAGTACCCCGAGCAGCAGGGCAGGTACGGGGAGAGGCAGGAAGGAGGGGAGGCTGGAGATGGTGTTGGGGGCATGGGCCAGTGCCCAGGTGTCTGAACCCCGGGTTGCTGCTGTCAGTAAGGTGAGCTCTGTGCCTGGAGTGGTAGATGCTGCAGGTGGCCACTAGGTGGTGCCAGCTCATGGTGCCTGACCCATAGCTTGTCTGGCATGGGGGTGTGCGTGTGTGTGTGTGGGGTGGGGGTTCTCTCTGGGGAAGGCTGGGTTTGCATCCTGTCTGGGTGGAGTGCAGGGGGGTTCTCCGTGGTGGGGGAGGAGCAAAGCATGGGCTGTTGTGGGGATGTTGGGGGGTGCCGTGTGTACGGGGAGCGTGAGGGCTTCTGGGGCACTGGTGGGGGGTGCAGGGTGCCGTGTGTACAGGGAGTTGGGGGGGTTCTGGGGCACTGGGTGAGGAGTCTCCCCACCCCCCATCTAACCCCCCGCCTGCCCCCCAGGTTCGCCAAGCTGCTACTACGCCTGCCGGCCCTGCGCTCCATTGGGCTGAAGTGCTTGGAGCACCTCTTCTTCTTCAAGCTCATCGGGGACACCCCCATTGACACCTTCCTCATGGAGATGCTGGAGGCCCCCCACCAGCTGTCCTGAGCCCCCGGCCGGTCACACAGAGAGCGGCGCAGCCCGCGGTGGCTCCCCGGCGCCCACCACTGGACTGGGGGGCTGCGGACTCTTATTGGGGGGCTGCCAGGAGAAGGCCCTGAGGGTAGTGTTGTCAGTTGTCGTGTTGGGGCCCCCTGGGCATACCCCCTTTCGCCATCCCTGGTTTGGGAGCTCCGTAGGGTGTACCCTGTGTGCCTGCCTAGAACTGGGGTGGCCCCAGACCGCTCCCCAGGGGTGGGCTATGGGGTGTACCTCGTTCCCCCAGTTGCTGGCACCCTCTGGAGGTACCCCAGGTCCCTCATCCGTAGTGGGGTGCCCCGGGCTGACCTACCAGGCTCCCTCAGTGCTGTGGCACCCCAGTATCGGTGTGCTGGGGGCAGCAAAGCTAGAGATTTCAGGTAGGGGGGTGGGAGGAGCCCCCCAAACTCCCCACTGTAAAATAATCCCCCATCTCCCCCTTCTCTCTGCAGGGCAGTGGGACCCCCCCATGGTGTGGGAAGCTTGGCCCTACCCCTTACCTTGTGGGGGGACCTTCCCCTGTCTGGCATGGCCCCCTTTTCCTGTCTGGGGGGGTCTTATGGCGAAATCCCCCTCCAGTGCTCCTGTGAGGAATTGGTGTGTGTGGAGAGACTCCTGCACTGTTGGGGTATCTGTGTCAGCGCTGACCCCCCAGGGCCCGTGGGGGCTGTTACCTGCCCTGGTGGGGCGGGGGAAGTCACTCTTGGGTGGGGGCCAGCTCATGTCTGTCATTAGTTCTCAATGCCACGCCCCCCCCGCCTCCTTGCCATTCTGCCGGGGGAGGGGCAATCCCTGTTTGGGGGTTTCGGGGCAGATCACACTGAAATCGCAGGAGGGATTGTGCCCCGCTCGACCCCCCGAACCCCCATTTCTCAGGCACCCGGTTAGCACTTTGAATCGACACCCTGCGCCCCTCCCCCACCTCAAACTATGCAGCAGGTACCAGGCCCTCCCCACCCCCCGGCCTTCCGGAGTCCAGACTGCAGCCTCCCCCATCCACACTGACTATGAGCTCTCCCACGGGGGTGTGGGTGGGGGGTTATTGTAGGTCCTACAGCCTCTGGGGGGTGGTGGTGTCTGTGGCTGTGAGCAAGAGCTCAGACCCCCAGTGAATTGGGGGTGGCAGGAATGTCTCACCCCCCCCTCCCCGCTTGCAGGGTCTGGGAGGCCCCCCTGCTTGGACAGTTTGTTTGAGTTGCTGTGGGGGGAGGGATGTGTCGGGTGGGGGCCCTGCCTTAGCAGCGCCCCCCGTTGCGCTCTGCCCTTCTCCCTGCATGCCCCTCCCCCAGTTACTTTCGCTTTTATTATTATTAACCCCTCCCCCTCCCCATTGCTTTGGAGTTACAGTGATTAAAGCTGCTGCTTCTCAACCACGGACAGCGCCTCCCCCTGGTGGTGACGTGCCAGCGCCCCTGGGGGGTGTCCCGTGCAGACTGGGACCTGTGGGGGCAGGGGACTGGGACCCTGGGAAGGGACGTTTCTCTGACGTGGGGGCGGGGACAGGGACCTGGTGGGGGGACTGGTCCCCTGCGGGCGGGCGGGGGGGTGGGGGAGATGGTCAAAGTTTGGACCAGGTGGTGGTGGTGGGGGGGGGAGTGGAACTCTGGGGATGGGGGCACGGTCCAAACCTGGACCCTGGAGGGGGTGGGGGAGAGGAGACCAGAGGGAGGATGGTTCAAACTGGGACCCAGGGGGGCTATAGGGGTCCCTGAGTGACTCTCCTGCTCAGCAGGGCGGGGTGGGGGAGATCGTCCCTCTGCCGGGGGCTCAGCTGTGACCCCTGGCTGGGATGGAAGGGACAGTTCTGAGGTGATTCACAGTGTTGGGGGGGGGGGTGTCAGTCCTTCGCCAGGGTGACAATCCAGGAGGGATGTGGGGGGCAGGAGACTAGACAGAACCATCCCTTGCCCCCCTCCGCCCCAAGCCCTGCTTGCTTCCCGAATCTGTGTGGACCGCAGAGCCCTCCCTCCTCCAAGCTGCGGCCTCCATCTCTATCCACAAGAGATCAGTGCCCCCCATGACCACCCCCTCCCCACTGCAGGGACACCTGACCCCCCCATCCCTGCACAGCTCCCCCCACCCCCCACTGCAGGGACACCTGACCCCCCCATCCCTGCTGCACAGCTGGGTCCCCCTGGCATCTCCCCTCTGCTGTAGGGACAAGTGACCCCCCTGCACAAGTGACCCCCCAGCTGAGTCCTTTCCACCCACCCTGCTCCCCCATCGTGCATCCAGCCTCCCCACATGTGCCCCCCCTTCCTCCTGCCCTTACGCGAGGGAGGGGGGGGGTCCCGCTGCAGGGAGTGCGAAGTTGCAGCCAGCCGGTCCCTGTGGGGTCCCTCCCCCCGCTAGGAAACACACCCCTTCCTGTGGCCCGAGCTGACCCCGCCGCGTCTCATCAATGGGGCTTGTCTGAGCCGGGTGGGGGGGGCGGACAAGGGGGGCTTTGTTCAGCTGTCCTGTGCCCGGAGCTGAGCTCACCTTCCGGGCCAGGGACCCCAAGCAGACCTTGCTCCAGTGGGCTGGCTGGGGGCAGGATTGGACCACTCTGGTCTGTTCCCCCCGCCCCCCAGCCCTGAGAGCAGCCTGGACAGGATCGGGCCCTCCCTGTCTGTTCCTCCCCAGCCCAGAGAGTGGCTGGGGGGATTGGGCCCCTCTGGTCTATTTTGACCCCCCACCCCCCCAGCCCTGATAGCTATTGGGGGGAAGAGGCAGAATTGGGGGCTCTAAACTCTCCCCCCGGTGTGTGTGTGGGGATGGGTTGGGATATTGCCTGGGCGGGAGGGGCAGGGGAGGTTAGGGGGCTGGGATACTGAGGGGTGGGGGATTATTGGCTCAGAGGCGGGTGGGGGACTCCTACAGGAGAGGGTGACACTGGATACCAGGTGCCCCCTAGAGGGGAAAGGCCCTGTGTCCCATTCTTCACCCCCCCCCCGGCCCCACCCCCCCAGCCAGCCAGTCCCTGGGCCTGGGGCTGGATCAAGGCAAGCGGTGGCGGGGGGGGGGGGGGGCCGGGCGTGGTGCCTCCCCTCTGGCCACAGTGTCTATTTCTAGTCCCAGCCCAGAGCAAACTCCCATCTCCCAAAATAGCCGGGGAGGGGGAGCAGCATCTGTGGGGGTGAGTGTTAGACGGGGGGTGTCTGTGGGTTATTGGTGTTTGTCCCCTTCCCCCTGATGATGTGTCCCCTTGGGGGGCAGGAGGCAGCTAGGGCGGGGTGGGGGGGGACCCAAGACAGGACTCCAGCAGAAGCAGCTGCCCCCCCTTCAGGGACCCCATCTGGCCCCCAGTTACGGGAGATCCAGCACTGCAGCCCCCCCACTTCCACCCTGGCGGGAGCCCTGGAAGCAGGTGCAGACATGCACAAACCAGCCTGCCCACGGAGAAGCAGGCGTTGGTGCAAAGTGCACACTTGTGCACGGAGGAGCTGGCCTCTGAAATTCACTGGCCAGCACAAATCCGCCCAGCTGTGGGCAGGCGCACGCACGCGCACACGTGCCTCACCAGACACACAACTCCCTTGCACACGCTAGTGCAACGCACACAGGTGCGCACGGGCCAGCCGTGCGATTCCCACGCAGGCCTCGCCCCCTGCAGGACGTTCCCTGCCTCATGGACAGTGGGGGTCCTGTTCCCAGCCAGGCTACCGTGGGCAACCCCCCCCCCCGTCTCAGCACAGAGCCCCACCCCGTGGCTGGGAGCTGGCAGGGCGGGGGCTGCACCAGGGCCCCTTTGAACCTGGGCAGCGTCTCGGTGCCGTGTTTATCCGCAGGGCGGACAGAGGCAGCTCTGTGCCGGGCATGAACGGCCCGGCTGTCTGGCTGCTGGGCCAGGGCCCAGCCACGAACCACAACCCCCCACTTCCCCCATCCGGGGGGGGCGAGCGGTGCAAACAGCCCCCGGCAGAGGCCAGCGAGGCTTTGACCCTGGCAGACCAGGAACCAACTAGCCCTTGGGCCCAGCCGGTGGGACCCAGGGCACCAGGGTCCAGCCTTCCCCTGAGGGATCCCCCTGGCCCCGGGGTTCAGTCTCCCAGCTCCCCGTGTGCTCGGTGGGTCCCACTGCCAACCAGCGCTGTCCCTGCTGGGCCATGCCTCCCCCCGGCCGAGGGTATATACAGCCCTGTGCGGATGTGGGTGGCTCTGGGAGCCTCCCTGGGGCAGGCTGAGCCAGGCTGCAATTACCGGGGAACCTTTCATTGCGGGAGCTGGGGTGGGGCCGGCCTGAGCCAGAGACCTGGCCCTGGGCCACAGCTGGGGCTCCCCCTGCCTCCCCCACTG